>NC_134487.1:94733645-94943645 GCF_040206685.1 Ascaphus truei | reverse complement strand
TTATTATCATTATTATTATATCACAATAAATAAATAAAATATAGTCGAGTGAAATATGATATAACGTTGACTTTAGGTTAAGTATTTAGTAAACCAACAAACTTATAAGTAATTTGGAAAAGGAAATGTCTGAACCTTTTGGTAAGAACATATGCTCTTGTGAGAGTTATTAGCATTTATTGAGCGCTGCAGCACATTGGGAATAATAGTTAAGAGACAATATATTTGGAGTAGCAAAATCTGTCTGGCATTTTTGATAATTACTTTTTGTTGATAGGTAGCAAAAGCAGAGTGCAACATTCATGTTTCAGTTTCAGCTAACAAGGAGTACTTAGCATGAAATGATAACATGCTGATGGGACTCGTGACAGGAGGACTTCAATTATATTCTGGGACATATACTAGCGCTTATGGGGAAATATTATTTTGTTGGTTGGTTTACATTATTTTAATTGGTGTTCCCTCTGTGCGCTTGATAATGAAAAGGGGAAAAACAGAGTAAAAACTTTTACAAAAAATGTAAGCAATGTGAATATAGAATACGTGCAAGTATATACTGTGTGTCAACAAATTTGAAAAGCGACCAATTATATATTAGAACACACACACACACATATATATTAGATTGAAAAAGACGCCGTTGGGTAGCCGAAACGTAGAGAAATAAAGTACCATTATGGAAAGTTTTTTTATTTGTGTATTATACTTTATTAAGTATTTAGGCAGTAACACCCTTCCAGGCCCCTGCATTACCTTATTTACTGTGTGCCCTGATTTTCTCTCTCTCTCATATATAATGTGTACACACACGCACAAGTGGTTTGAATAACCAAAGCTGGTTCCATATTTCAAATGTTCAAGATGACATTATAATTTGCATATGACTTTACCAAGTCTTTCTTGTCTTACCTTTAGAAAATACCTATTCACCCTTCTTGGACCTCTAACCCACCCTGACAGGCTCACATTGAATAAATTCATTGTTTGCATTTCTTCTTAACTAAGGATAATTTACAACCCCTTCTATTTTCACTTCCCCAATGAGTGACTTGTTTGAATTTTCAGGGTTATAAGTACAGTGGTGATGAGCAAATACAACTTTGTAACCTTTCGATGGCAGATGCAATTTCAAGCAGTCTGACTTAATTTTCTTTATAGCTGTTACATACATAATAGATGTATGTTTCATAACAGTGATGTGTGTGGTGAAAGGCTATTAGGAATAGAATGATGTCCTGCTTGTAGAGCTTCTAATGCATGCACTTGATGTATTTAAACAGTTAGATATATTACAAACGCCACACCATTTAAAATATGTGGTAAATCTTTTATTTTTGTAATAATTAAATGTTTAGCAGATACAGTGTGTGTGTGTAACATCTCTGTATATTTGATGCATACAGTATATAGAAAGGATAGGTGAAGATCAAGCACCAGTACAAGAAGCAAATCATGTTTTCTGATCTGACACATCATATCCCATCAAAACAGAATCTACCACTGTTGCTGAGATAGATGTATCAGCAAGGAGCCCTCAATTTCCCCCCAGCTGCATATCCTATTATTGCCAGACATATGCACATGAACTGGAGATGGGGGAGGGAGAGAATGCGAAACAGATTGATTAAGAAAATAAAGAGGGTAGATGGAGGGGTGTTAAAATAAGGATAAAAGATGAAGAGAAGGAAGGAAACCCAAGATGATTTATATTGTAACTGAGACACACAGTAGTGGGGGACTCTGGTATAATGATATTACATAGCTGAGAACCACTAAACAGGAGTGGATGTATCTGTATACAGCAGTTAACCAACCCCTCCCCTATTCCTCCTACACTAGAAAATACCCCTGGTTCAGCATTACACCTCTATTTTATTTTCCACTTTCCTTCTATCTTGCCCTCCAATAACATCCTCCTTTGCTGGCAGGCACTTCCAGTAAACGCACAGGCAGCCTGGCTGCCCGAGCTTTGATAAAGAGCACTCACTGTAGGTGTGTGCACAGATGATTGCACAGATGCAGAACGAAAGGTTACCTGGACCAAGGCGATTGAGGAGCCCTCGTACCCTGTCCTAGGTCGGCACTTTTACTGCGATCTGTAGCAGAAGCTGCCAGAGGAAACCGCATATACCGTGCAAAGTATGTGCTCAGGAAAGCTGTGCTGACAGATGGGTTATGCTGTAGGATATCAGCCTGCTGGAAGCACAGCAACTTCCCCGGGATGTATTTCTGTCTTCTTCTTGGATCTGTTTTATTTTCCCGAGAAAAAGACACCAACCCAATCGGAAGCCTGTCTGATTTTCTTGTGAACGATTGGAGTTCTGGGAAATGTCATGCAGCCCTGTCACTTCTCCTCCCCCTTTTATAGGCAAAGAGTTGCCTTGAATATCCCACTATAAACAAAGTGTTGGGCTTAGGACAAAACCTATTTGTAATCAAGTTGCCACAGGAATTGACTTGAGTGGAGCCTCAGTGGGGCGGATTTCATTTGAGGAGGGAAGGATTACAGTGATGACAGCGAAAGGTTACAGGCAGCAATCAGGATTTTAATGGTAGTGCCACTTCCATGCGAGGCAGCAACATGAGGCGAGTTTTAATGCCCCAGGTCGGAGAGGGGATCTCTCTGCTGTTTGATTGCTTGGTGCCTTCCCATGTGCGGAGTTGCAGGGTGAGCTGCTATGGCTGTGGACAGTAAACAACAGAAGAACAATTTATTTCTCAGCCCTATGATTACAGAAGACAACGGGATGAGGAACGGCAGGGGGCACCAGGACCAGTGGGCTGACACGGTGGCGGTGAGAGCCAGGACCACCGAGAGGCAGATCACTGTACACAGGAAGCTTGTGCTGGGCTTTGCCATCTCTGTCTTGGCTTTGATCATTGTGACCATCATCGCAGTCCTCCTGAGTGTTAGATTTGAGGAATGTACTGATGGCTCCACCAGGGCAATTAATAGTAGCGTCCTGGAGGCAGCCAGGTTCAACCAAAACCCGGAGGCTGGTAAAGACGCGGGAGATGGGACCAGCCACTTACCTGGAAGAGATTTAGAGGAAGACTGGAAGCCTTGGACTTACCTGAGGTTACCCACTCACCTTAAACCTCTCCACTATAATCTGATGATCACGGCATTCATGGACAACTTTACTTTCTCAGGAGAAGTCAATGTGGAGATTGAGTGCCTGAACTCCAGCAAATACATTGTGGTACATGCACACAGGTTGACTGTGGAGAAGGTACAAGTGGCTGAGGATAAAGTGGCTGGAGCCGTGAAAGTTTCCAACTACTTTGCTTATCCCCCCAACCAAGTTTTAGTTGTGGTTTTAAACAGGACCCTGGAGGCACAGAAAAGTTATAACCTCAAGATCATTTACAGCGCCATCATAGAGAATGAGCTCCTCGGCTTCTTTCGTAGCTCCTATGTGTTACATGGAGAGAGAAGGTAACGTTTTATGATATCCTGTAATGTTACATAATCACATGTAATAAAGTAATTGCATGTGAAAATGCCAAATAAGTACAATTCCACCTGCGTATGTGGTGTGATACATACAGTATGCAGGTAGTGGAGTATCCAATACTTTAGTATGTCCCATAAGAAGGGAACTGATCAGCTGGGTGGTCCTGAAATGTTGCAGTTGAAAACATTATGTAACCCAACAGTGTCCTTGTTTGGTAGGGTAGTTTTTTTGTTGTTGTTGCAGAAGGACCACATATGGTGTCTTATTTACATACTGTATACTCGTTTTAATAAATGAACCAAGATAGAAAACCCCAGGAGAGTTTTACAACTATTAAGTCAATTTGTACATACATTATTCTGATACAATATATACACATGTGTAGAGTAGCTTTAAAACAACAAACCCCCCAAAGCATCTTGTATGGCTAATATGTTTCCAAAACTCAGTTATTGTACAACCTATTCTACTGTAGCAATGACCAGCACATGCTCACAGCACTGCATGACTAAGGTGGAGTGTTTCTTTTTTTTAAACAACTTTATTTTTGTCCAATAGATTAATCATACTGTACCTCGTGTTTACATTTAACAGTTACAGCACATATCATGTAGTTCAGAGTCACACGTGGTTATTTAGTATAGCCCTTATTAAAATGAAAGGCATTTTAATGTTTCCCTTCTGTTGTGCAAACATTTATTTTACTATACCGTATATTTAGTAAATAGACGCAGAATTGACAGTGTTTCTTACTTTTACCACCAGCTCCCAACTGACAGAGAAAAAACAGGCACACTTCTTTCTGCAAAAGCTCATTAACATGCACTTTGTTTGCTATGGTTTCCTTTTAATTACTGTACTGGGGTAGAGTCTCAAAATCTGCATAAACTACTCCTAATTTGTATAATTTGCATATAATTGAAAAGCCTCCAGCACAGTGTTACACAGTGCATGCTACCGTGTGTAAAAATGACAGCAATTGTAAATGGCATTTAACAAACTCCAAGATGTAAAGCACCTTGCCCTACTTTTGCCACTGAAGTCCTTTCTTACCTATTTGATTAATCTTATGCTCTCTTTTCTGAGTCACAGTGAACTTCTGTTGCTCATAAAGTTCTATTTAGTAACACATATGTATCTATATATTCAGCTATTGGTTGTGTATTTACATAGAGCTACAGTAGATGTTTTGTTAATAATCTAAAAATGACCCGAGGAAGAGAGGAGAACTCTTGAAAGCTTGTCTTATAATACCAAATTGTTAGTCCAAATAAAAAAGGTATAGCCTAACACTGAAGTACTCATTTACTCTGCACTATCACAACTGGACTAAAACAGCTATTTCTACTTAGTTCATAATATACATATACACATATTAAAAGGTGGGCCTGGAAATCCAGTGAAGAAAAAAGTATCAGATATCAATACATACAAATATAGCATATTTGCAGTGATTTCCTTGAGTGCTATATACAAATACAGAACCAGAATTCCCCAATAGAAGAAGTAGAGCACAACTTACAACAAGTCTTGTAACAAAGTACTTATTAATTCAGGAACAATGGAGACAGCAATGTTACAGGTCCAACCCAGACTTTTTATCACTGACCTGTAACATCACTGCCTCTATTGTTCCTGAATAAATAATTACTTTGTTACAAGACTTTTTGTAAGTAGACCTCTACTTCTTCTTTTGGGGGATCCTGTTTCTGTATTTTTCTCATTATTTTTGTTTGCCACACATGCAGTTTTTTCCACTTTTTGAGAAATTTTTCCACCTTTTTTTGTCTTAAGTGGTAGATAAAATCTGATATTTTATGTGAAATCTTTCATTCATATAGGGCCAATAGTGTATGCCTCAATTTCAATACAGGGGAAATAAAGTACAAACAGTGAGATAAGAGCAGTAAGTAAATGACAAGATACTATTATGCAAAGGGACACCCTGCCTGAAAAGCTTACAATCTAAGTGTAATCTTATAATTATTCTCAGAAAATTAGCAAATAAAGCTATTATTTTACTTTAACATTCCTTGCACAATCTACTGGAAAATCTCATATCAAGGAATGTGGTCAGTATTGCAAAGGAAACATGCATAGCAAAATAAAGAAAATATTTTTGATAGCATGGAGGGAAATACAACATTTCCATTATTTTGTTTGTTTCATCGCTATGGATAGCTAAATATACTTTCTATCAATCTTGTGTTTCCTATTGTCATGCTTAGTGCCTATATTATATAGGTCCAGTACATGAAAAATAAACTTCTACTAAACACATTTTGAGGCTCTAAAATAATTTAATTATTTTTTTGCCGTTAATGTAAAACTGAGGCAAGAAAGTACCCAGTCACAATAATGATACAATAGTACAATTAACTTTGACACCACTATCAATCGTACAGAATATGGTCCTCCATTATTTACTGGAAAGTTATACGATTTGATGTAAGTGATCTAGTGGTTTTGACTGCCATGCACAGTTATACTACTACTAAGTATTTCACCAAGAAGTGGCAATATTTTGTCCTGGAGGAGTGTAGATTATTCGTAAATTGAGATACACATCATTACATCTGTGGAAAACGTACTTGTGGTTTGTACTTTTAATTTAAAACCATGCAGGTCTTTTCACGTGTACAGTATATGCACAGGAAGAAGATATCAACGTTGCTTAAAACAGCTTTCTTTTGAAATGTTGGTGTAAGGTATAAATAGGTGGTCTACCATTAGACTGAAATTGCCTTAGTAACGGTCAAAGTCAACTTTCTGGAATGATATCCTCCCTTAACTTCCATTTATCTTGTCACTATTCATGTACTGATTGTATATTAAACTAAAAGCTCAGTTAAACTTAAACCATACTGTAGTTTAGGAAGCATTGTGGGTTACCCAGTGATTACAGTCCCATAGCTATTGTCTACTGTATGTTTGAGCAACAGTTTAAGAAGTTCATTAGATTCTATCATTTGATAAAGAAGCAAGATAAAGGAATGGAAAGGGGGATACCACAATGTTTTTAACCTGAGGGTATAGTCACTTCTTAAACAAAGTTTATAAATGTGCAATGTATGTATGGTAAATGAAGTCATAATCTGCATTTATCTCATTGTTTACTTTAGAACCAATGTATCTTGAAAGCCGAACTATAGCCCTTTGCTCTTGTTTTTCTTATTTACATCTAAGTTCTATCATCATAATAGCATGTTACGTTGTTAAAATAAAAAAAATGTCTAATGTTAAAAATGCAACCCATTAAACCAAAGGAAGGACCGGTAGAATGGAATATGTTCAACAATGTAAAGATGTGAATATGCAAATTGAAGCAGTATCTAAATCTGAGTGAAGTGAATAATTGAAAATGTTGATGCAAAGACCTTGTCATCCAATTTTAGAAAACAAGATTGTTCTAAATATCAGTCATTTTGGTGCTGGTCTCAGTCACACCAGAGTCATATATTATTCTACTAACACTGGCACTTACATGCATAATGTGGCTCTTATCCAAGTTATCCAGAAACAGAATGTAAACCAATTAAATAATAGTTCAACCAGAGCAAACAATATACATTTTTTGTATGAAAGTTGTCAGTACTGTAAAGGCCCATTTTTTCCATTGCTTTTGTATTGGCCATCATTGTCTTGCACACACACACACACACACACACACACACACACACACACACACACACACACACACACACACACACACACACACACACACACACACACACACACACACACACACACACACACACACACACACACACACAGTATATATCAACAAAGAAAGGTCTGCAACACTTGCTCAATAGTCAAGCTTGATAAAGGACATTGTTGTCTGAAACCTCACCCATTTAACCTATTTTTGTGTTTTTTGATGGAATAAATTGATAGCTTTTTAATATTATTGACAAGTGCTGTGAACCTTTCTTTGTTGATATATGTTCCATAGATGTTCGAATGGTGATCCTGACTCTTCCATGTACACCCTACTGGAAGCTAAGTATTTTTGTACCCCTTTTCCAAACACATAACCTTAAAAAAATACATGGGATTACAATAGGTTGAGATTTGCCGGTGGATGAAAAAGGGAAAAGAGATACAAATACATAACTGCAAACCAAAGATCTACAATATCTGTACATGAATTACAAGGACAAATTTTGCGTTGATCCCCGTTTCTTTTTTCGCATATAAAAATGAATAATAATGACAAAAAACAACTTTTAGAAACTAAACTAAAACATTGTGGGCCTGGAAATTTTGGTATTTGGTCCATATCTCTGACTCCTGAGTTTATTAATGGATTACAAAATATAGTGGAAATTTTGCTTTTCGCAGCATATAACACTACTTTGAAATGTTCGCATTATAATCAGGGAATCTTTTTGTAACATAAACCATGGCATTCCATAACAGTGTTGTGCTACTGTATAATTTGTCATTTAAGTACAAAACCAAGCTCTGGAGACTGGAAGCCATATCTCTGCATTTCCACACTTCTATCACATTTTAGATTCATGATATATATCTTTAACATATATTTTTATTCCAATGAATTAATTTTTTTGATGGAGGGGGGGGGGATTTAAAGGTGTAGTGCAATTTTAAAGTAATGGTTAAGTCAAAATGTATTTTTCTACCGTATACTAAAGGACATGGAAATAGATTGTGCAAGCATTAGATTAAATCAACATCTCTCTATAAATGGAGCCTACATTTCCAGCTGAGAGCTACAATAAGCCTTTAAGCTTAAATACCTCACACCAATCCATATTACAGAAATGAAAGCACTCAACCTTAGAACATTTTCTTTGAAAATGTTAAGGCTGAACTGTGTTCTTCTGTCCATGTTAAGCAAGAACAGCAAACTAAAGTAGCTAATTTGGAAACTTGTTGAAGTTCAAAATTGAACACCCCATTGATAGAAAAGCATTCACTGCAAAATTAGCAGTGCTGACATCTGTGGATTGCGTAAAATAAATTAACATTATTTAAATTAAGTATTCACTGCTTATGTGATGCCTGCTGATATCAGCATTGCTAACATTAGAAACTGTAGTTTTTGGTCTATTTATGTTAATGTATTCTAATCTTCTTTCCTTATGGCTTCCCCATTAAACATGCTTTCTGGGGTAAGTGGCATGACAATATGTATCCAGATAGAAGACACAGGAGTGTGCTAGGTAGTGGTATTGTGTTTCAGTATGAAATTATTAAGAATCTTTATGAGTGATAACATAGACAAGGGGTGGCCAACTCCAGTCCTCAAGGTCCACCAACGGGTTAGGTTTTAAGAATATCCCTGCTTCAGCACAGCAGGCTCAATCAGTGGCTCAATCAATGAAAGAGCCACTGATTGAGCCACCTGTGCTGAAGCAGGGATATCCTTACAACCTTACCCGTTAGTAGTCTTTGAGGACTGGAGTTGGACACCCTTGACATAGAAATATGCACTGCAGTAGATCACATCAAAGGCAATGAGGCAGAGTTCACAAAATGCAATATAAAGTAGAGCTCGACTCACAGATTTCTTAATACAGTGACCATTGCCCTTGTAATATATGGAAGACAATGCATTAAGACATTTGTGAGTAGAGCTCTACATTGTATCTCATTTAGGGACCTCTACCTCGTTGCTATTGTTGTCTATTTTGTTCTGGCTACAGATATAGACTTTCCCTACAGAAAATATATGTTTTCACCATTTCACATTTTGACTGTCTGGATCAGGGGAGAGAATTTTTTTGGAGCTGCGCCCCCTGTCTGGCCTCCCCTGGTCTCACGCCCCCTCAAATGACACGCCGGGGTCACGTGACATCAGGTGACCTGTGGCGTCATTTAATGCCGATGACCACATAACACAACCCCGCGGCATAATTTTACGCTGCGTTGCCATCGAGACGCATCTGAATCTCGGTAAGTGTTACTGTTGCAGAGGCCTCACGCGATTCTCTAGCATTGATTTAAATGCCTTGGAGAGGAGCGCGGGACCTCTGCAACCACCCGCGCCCCCACAGACAAATTTCCCGCCCCCCCTGGGGGCGCGCCCCCCCAGTTTGTGCACCGCTGGTCTAGATCAGGGGTGTGTGAGATTTTTTTCGCGGCTGTTAAACAGACCCCGCGATTCCCTGAAGGCATTTAAAATAAATGCCAGGGATCACACGAGGCCTCTGTAACTTTACTTACCTTGCCTTCCAGCGACGCGTCTCCATGGCAATCCAGCGTCAAATGAAGCCGCAGGGTCAACCCAGCACCAAATGACATCACATGACCCCACAGTGTAATTTATACTGGAGCTGTGCAGGAGGGGGGGGGGGGGGGGGCGAGCACGGGGGGGGGGGGGGGGCAGACAGGGGGGCACATGAAGGAAACTTTGCGCACCCCAGGTCTAGATCACATCAACCTTACAGTACAGTACTTTCATGTATTGTATGTACTTTCCAGGTCTTGAGTGCCCTTTTGGTATGTTCATAGAACCATCTCCTGAAATACTTGCATTTGAGTATAGAAAGATTTGGGCATTCTTTAATGAAATTGTATAACTGCAGAACAGACTGAAGAATTTGTTGTTGAATTTGTGGGGTTTATCTTCAGCAGAAGATAAGATGGAAAAGTTTAAACTCAAAAAGTAAAACAAAATAGAATTTTATCTGCACATTTTAAATTATTTTCCTTACAGTAACTGTTTTGTCCCAATACTGATGAAGGAGTTACTCGGTGAGTAAAGGCACTGACTGATAACAATGACACTGAGTTTAAAGCAGACCAGCCTGGTTCAAATCCCGGGGTCATCTCCTTGTGACCTTGGGCAAGTCACTTTATCTCCCTGTGCCTCAGGCACCAAAAACATAGATTGTAAACTCACCTAGGCAGGGACTGTGTCTGTAAAAATATTATGTACTATGCCACATACCACACACTGTAGTGTAAGTGGGAAGTGCTTTGAGTCCCATTGGAAGAAAAGTGCCATATGAAACAAAGTTATTATTATTATTATTTATTTTTATTTAATACTCAAATACACAAAAGCATCATTTTTATCCAGATAATAACTGTGAATAATACCAGTTAAGTTGTCTATTTTGTGTTATATTATATATAGTCATACATTGTATATTTTCTATTAGTATTCTCATTGGAAATGGGAACAAACCTTTCCAAATAGAATTTTTTCATTCAGCAAGGTTACATTTTCCCCAGATTTATAATTTCTTTACTTGTCCACATGTTTTATGACTAGTCCCATGTTTTATTCAAAAGGTTGAAACACATTTTTATGCTATAATATTACACAGAATGCAAATGGATAACAGATATTTCATAATAAAGAAAGTAGGCCCACACTTCCATTAGGATAGTTATTTCTGACAAGGTGTGAAATTTATTTTGTACAAGAAAAAATTCAGATGCTGATCTTTTTTCTAAGAAAACTCACCATTTGATGCAATGCTACCCACAGAGAAGGTTTCTAGGCCAGCAAGGTAAGCACAATAGAAAGTTAAATACAAATACTTTTGTATGATTGTGTGTATAATATATATATATATATATATATATATATATATATATATATATATATATATATATATATATATAAAACATAATACTGAGTTAAGTTATGCACCTTAACCCTGGCTGTGCTCAAAGCTGTGACCATGCAGCAAGCTTAAGCCTATAGGGAACCATGTTAAAAATGGTTATTGAGGCAAAAAGTGACACTGTGTGCTCATTTGCATGTCATTTCCCAGAATCCCTTGCTGCAGTAGAAATGCTGTATGCTGGGTGATAATGGGGAAAGGCGGGGTTGCAGACCTGCCTAAGACATGCAGATGAGCATACAGTTATATTTGCATATATATATATATATATATATATATATATATATATATATATATATATATATATATATATATATATATGATATTACCAGATTGAAGTCCAGTATTTAGGAGACAGCACACCAGGGTATATTCAAAAGCAGTATGTATTGTAAAAAATATAGGCACTTCAATCAACGTTTCGGTCTGCAGAGAGCGACCTTCCTCAGGCGTGTATCTCGAAAGCTCGCACAAATAAAAGCATTTAGTTAGCCAGAGAACGGTATAGTCTATTAGTTTTTGATTATTAAGCTCGGGTAACACGGTACAGATACCTACACACACACACACACACACACACACACACACACACACACACACACACACACACACACACACACACACACACACACACACACACACACACACACACACACACACACACACACACACTAACAAGAAAAATAAACAGAGAAGCGCAAGCTCCATGCACTGACAAGAAATCAGATTTAAAAGAGTGACGTCACCAGTGGAAGTACAGTATACAGCAGGTCAGGTATCCAGTAGAGCAGAAGTCCCCAGTCAAATATGCTGCATTATAAAGCAAAGTTGTCACGTTGCCAATGTCCGAATCAGCTTATAGGCACTCCGGAGCTCGACCACAGGATTTCAGAAGATGTAATCTGAATCCAAGAAGGAGGTCACCCGGTTTCACAATGTGGGACAAACAGTCTGGATTTGCCAGATAATAGCAGGGGCTAGCGTGTGTAGGCTTCATCATGGATACACGACCGCACTCAGGTGACGGCAGTACGTCCAACGTAACGTCCCAACGCGTTTCGTCACGTCATGTCACTTCATCAGAGGTTGACAATCAGCATTGATGCACTGTTTATATAGCCATTGTTGCCTAGCAACATGTACACAATGCCAGAATAGCGTGACAGCAACCTTGCCATGAATGGTAAACATCTGATTGTGCTGTATAGGCAGCTTGATGCTGAGTGGTCAGACAGTGTCAGACAAACTGTATTGATAATAATTTTCCATATAGATTTAAACCTAATTATTTATTAACCAATTTAAAATATATATAATTATACCATATTGTGAATATAATACTATATATATATATATATAGATATATATCTATATATATATATATATATCTATATATATATATATATATATCTATATATCTATATATATATCTCTCTCTCTCTCTCTCTCTCTCTATATATATATATATATATATATATATATATATATATATATATATATATATACACACACATATACATATACATATATATAGCTGGAATGACCTAGAAATGGACAACAAATACTGAGGATGTGATAATAAGTACTATACTAATAAAAAGAGAATAGCGAATACTAATAAAAAGTATGTATATGAATATACCTAGATACACTCTAATTCTATTTGTGTTTCAATTAGACTGCTGACATTTTGAGAGAACCTGGTATCAAACAAAACACAGAGAGGAAATTACAGCAAAGGAAACCGAGTGAACACATATTGGATCTGTAAGAGATGTGTGCAGAGGTACTCAATGGAGACAGTTTAAAGTGAAACTTAAATAAGGTTTTATTGCGCCTGTCCCTTTAACATATCAAAAGCATTCAAAATAAGCCAAAGAAAAACCTGCTCCATTTTGGAGACTATCTACACATGTAGTCCAGCCCTCTCTAACTGGGTGGTTAGCTAAGCTAATTACCAGCCCCAAATATATATACAGATATATAACAGTCCCATAAGAAAGTCTTATCTGTATCTTGTAGCTGTAGGGGAAGTCCTCTCTGCTCTCCTTGTGTGCTATAGCAATAATCCAGATTTAGACATCTTCTCCCCTTTGTCTTGCTGTCAGCCTGCAGTCTCTATGTAGCTCAAAACATCTGTCCTCTGGATAGTCCAGTATCCACGAAGGAAATCCTCTGGTCTGTCTTTTCTAGGTCAGCTCCAATTGTGAGCTCAGGAATCCTCTGTCTGTGTCTCACATGACACTATTTCACAGAGCTCTGATTAGGCAGGTGGGGTTGGTTGATTGCAGGTGTGCAATTAACCCGCACACTGCTAGATTAGAGGCAAGATCTGAACAGAGAAAAGTTCTGTTCTGTTACAGGATCCATTATAAATTAGTGCTTTAGACTAATATACTTGTATCTATGCACTCATTAAGACCGAGTGAGACCAATGTACCAAGAGTGTAAATCCAAAAGGACGCACGTACACATAGTTCTCTAAATCTACAGTTAGGTCCGGATATAATTGGACACTGACACAATTTTCATACTTTTGGCTCTGTACGCCACCACAATGTATTTGAAATGAAACAACCGAGATGCAATAGAAGTGCAGACTTTCAGCTGTAATTCAAGGGGTTGAACAAAAAATTGTATGAAACGTTTAGGAATTGCAACCATTTTCATACACAGTCCCCTTATTTCAGGGGCTCAAATGTAATTGGACAAATTAACAAAATCATAAATAAAATGTTCATTTTTAAAACTTTGTCGAGAATCCTTTGCAGGCAATGAGTGCTTGAAGTCTGGAACGCATGGACATCACCAAATGCTGGGTTTCCTCCTTTGTGATGCTTTGCCAGGCCTTTACTGCAGCTGTCTTCAGTTATTGTTTGTTCATGAGTTGTTGTTTGTTCATGGGTCTTTCTGCCTTAAGTTTTGTCTTCAGCAAGTGAAATGCATGCTCGATCGGGTTGAGATCAGGTGATTGACTCGGCCATTGCAGAATATTCCACTTCTTTGCTTAAAAAACTCCTGGGTTGCTTTCACAGTATGTTTTGGGTCATTGTCCATCTGTTAAGGGAAGCGCCATCCAATCAACTTCGCTGAATTTGGCTGAATCTGAGCAGACAATATATCCCTATACACTTCAGAATTCATCCGGCTGCTCCTGTCTTCTGTCACATCATCAATAAACACTAGTGACCCAGTGCCATTGAAAGCCATGCATGCCATCACACTGCCTCCACTATGTTTTACAGATGATGTGGTATGCTTTGGATCATGAGCCGTTCCAAGCCTTCTCCATACTTTTTTCTTCCCATCATTCTGGTACAGGAAAATTTGAAATTGCTTTGTTCTACGGTACTATAGCTTTGTCAGCAAAGTGGGGAACATGACTTTAAGTGGGAAATTTAAAAGTGCCCTGCCACAACCTGCTCCTGAGAGGTCTGGATGGTCCCTACCCCATCGGAGAGTGGAAACAATCCCTGAGTAAGACTTTAATGTGGTGTTAAGCGCCTAGCAAGCTAGGATTCCCTCCGTATGCCCATTGTTTTTGTTAGTATAGCTCTGATTGTGTGTATTGTGCTGTGTTTTCTGGCTCTAGCTGCAATATAAATGTTGATCTACCTTGACATTTAAATATTTATTTATATAGCACCATCCATGTACATAGCGCTCCACAGCAGTAATACACATGACATAATAATATAACACAATGATAAAAAGCACTTGAGACATAACAGTAACATTAAGAAAACAGAGTCCATGCTTTAAAGAGCTTACAATCTAAGTGGAAAGTACAGTAGGAATAACATATAGATACAGTAGGAGGGTGTTCTGCCATCTGCAAGGGGCCATGGTTGATGTACAGTATGAGTTGTATAGTATCTGTCACAGAGTTACACAAATGCATTGTTAAAGAGGTGTGTTTGAAGATGGGTTTTAAAGGTGGAGAGAGGGTGCTTGTCAGATATTGAGGGGAAGGGCTTTCCAGAGGTGTGGGTCAGTGGGTAAGATTTTAGGCAGGAGAGGGCTTTAGATACAAAAGGGTAGACAGAAAGCATCCTTAAGCCGAACGCAAGAGTCAGAATGGTGTATAGCGAAAAATTATGGCTGATACAGTTAGGTCCGGAAATAATTGGACACTGACACAATTTTCATAATTTTGGCTCTGTACGCCACCACAATGGATTTGAAATGAAGCAACCGAGATGCAATAGAAGTGCAGACTTTCAGCTTTAATTAGAGGGGTTGAACAAAAAAATTGTATGAAACGTTTAGGAATTGCAACCATTTTCATACACAGTCCCTTATTTTAGGGGCTCAAATGTAATTGGACAAATTAACACAATCATAAATAAAATGTTCGTTTTTAATACTTTGTCGAGAATCATTTGCAGGCAATGACTGCTTGATGTCTGGAACGCATGGACATCACCAAACACTGGGTTTCCTCCTTTGTGATGCTTTGCCAGGCCTTTACTGCAGCTGTCTTCTGTTGTTGTTTGTTCGTGGGTCTTTGTGCCTTAAGTTTTGTCTTCAGCAAGTGAAATGCATGCTCGATCGGGTTGAGATCAGTTGATTGCCTCGGCCATTGCAGAATATTCCACTTTGCTTAAAAAACTCCTGGGTTGCTTTCACAGTATGTTTTGGGTCATTGTCCATCTGTAAAGGGAAGCGCCATCCAATCAACTTCGCTGAATTTGGCTGACTCTGAGCAGACAATATATCCCTATACACTTCAGAATTCATCCGGCTGCTTCTGTCTTCTGTCATCATCAATAAACACTAGTGACCCAGTGCCATTGGAAGCCATGCATGCCCATGCCATCACACTGTCTCCACCGTGTTTTACAGGTGGTGTGGTATGCTTCGGATCATGAGCCGTTCCAAGCCTTCTCCATACTTTTTTCTTCCCATCATTCTGGTACAGGTTGATCTTAGTTTCATCTGTCCAAATAATGCTGTTCCAGAACTGGGCTGGCTTTTTTAGATATTGTTTGGCAAAGTCTAATCTGGCCGTTCTATTCTTGAGGCATATGAATGGTTTGCACCTTGTAGTGAACCCTTGTAAGGAATCCGCTCCTGGGTTTTGCTGAAACCTTGTCCTTACAGAACCTTGCAGCTTCTAGGAAACTCTCCCTTGAACCTGCAATCAAGAATCACCTGCTTGTGCAATTAGACTGCAGCCTGCTTCTTGCTGCCACCTATGCAGCTCTATCTGATTGGCTGTCTGTTCTATTTAACTCCTGCCCCGCCCACCAGGAAGTTGCTGGACATAGACTTTCTATAGTAACTGTGTTTGCCACAGCCTGTCTTTGGCCTGCCTGTCCTTCTTGTCATAGTTCTCAGTTTCTGTCAGACCCCACCGCGTGGCCGTGGTTACACTGAAGCCTCAGTGTTTCTTGTCCTGTCTGCAGTACCGGTTCCCTGCTTCCTGTCCTGCAGAGGCCTGCATCAGTGCTTCCAGTTACCTGCTGCATATTCTCCTTGTAGAGGCCTGCATCGTTGTTACCTGCTGCAATCTCCTGCTCCCAGTGGCCTCCACTACTCACAGCTGTACCCGGCTAGGGGGTGCTGTTTTGTGCTGACGCACTGGATCCCCTATTCTCTCCTGAAGAGGCCTGCATCGGTGCTTCCTGTTACCTGCTGCATATTCTCGTTGTAGAGGCCTGCACCGTTGTTACCTGCTGCAATCTCCTGCTCCCAGTGGTCTCCACTACTCACAGCTGTACCCGGCTAGGGGGTGCTGTTTTGTGCTGACACACTGGATCCCCCGTTCCTGTCTTCGTTGGAGCACCTTCGCTCAAGCGTCCTGTTGCCGAACCCCAGCATGGATATTTGTTACCCAGCCTTCTCCTATCCTGACCCGGCTTGTCCACGGATTATCCTGCCTTCTCCAGTCCCGACCCTGCTACGTACAACCACGGAATTCGCAACCCGGATCAGGCTTCGTGGTCTAAGGTCGGTGTATATCTATCCCCACCTCAGCCCCGCGGTCCGGTCCAGGTTTGTGGTGAGCACGTATGTTACAACCCTCTGTATTTGCTCTCGTGAAGTCTTCTCTTTATAGTAGACTTGTATAATGATATGCCTACCTCCTGGAGAGTGTTCTTCACTTGGCTGGATATTGTGAAGGGGTTTTCCTTTAACATGGAAAGGATCCTACGATCATCCACCACTGTTATCTTGCTGTGGACGTCCAGGCCTTTTTGTGTTGCAGAGCTCACCAGTGCGTTCTTTTTTTCTCAGAATGTACCAAAATGTTGATTTGGTCACTCCTAATGTTCCTGCTATCTCTCTGATGGATTTTCTTTTTTTGCAGCCAAAGGATGTCCTGTTTCACTTGCATTGAGAGCTCCTTTGACCGCATGTTGTGGGTTCACAGCAACAGCTTCCAAATACGAATGCCACACCTGTAATCAACCCCAAACCTTTTACCTGCTTAATTGATGGTGAAATAACAAAGGAATAGCCCACACCTGTCCATGAAACAGCTTTTAAGTCAATTATCCAATTAGTTTTGGTCCCTTGAAAAAGAGGTGGCTACATATTAAAGAGATGTAATTCCTAAACCCATCCTCCAATTTGGATGTGAATACCCTCAAATTAAAGCTGATAGACTGCACTTTAAGCCCATATTCATTATTTAACTGTAACTTGAATTTATTTTGGTACACAGCAGAAATAACAAAACTTGTATCAGTGTCCAATTATTTCCGGACCTAACTATATATATATACATAAAAGCTGTGTTTAAAACAGAATGCATTGGCTTAAGGATTTGCTTGTGTAATACGAGCTTGAGACAAAAGGTGGTACTGAGTGCTCATTTGCATGTCATTTCCCAGAATCCCTTGCTGCAGTGGAAGCGCTGTATGCTGGGCGATAATGGGGAAAGACAGGGTTGCAGACCTGTCTAAGACATGCAAATGAGCATACAGTAATATTTACAGTTGCTATATATATATATATGCAGAAAGAATGACCTAGGCGCAAAGATACCAGGGAGAGAGAGAAAAAAAAGAGAAAAAGAACCATCATAGGGTAGTGTAACAGGGTCTTATCCCTGTTACATACACGAGAGAAAAAAGAAACCTAGTAGGTGAGCACTCAATCACAGCAAGAGTATTGTGGTAATATTAAAAATATTCTTTATTGTCATCAATGAATATAAAATAAAGGGGTTTAAAATCGAATCAAACAGCATAGACTGTGACTGTGATCAAAATAACATTGCTGTACCAGCTCTGTTGATTATACATATGGGGGATTATGACAAGTAATCAGAATCTCACACTGTAAATGAAATTAACAGCCTATTGTGAAATAGAATATAAGGGGCCAGTAATTGAAACTGCTGTATGGTAACTACCTCAACAGCCAGTAGTATCAGTGATGCAATTCTACCCTACCTAGTGAGCACCTCACTCTGATACTTCTTAGCTGTGTGGGGGCTCCCCTTCTGTGTGTAGCTCTTATCCCTGTTAACAGGCTTGCCTCTAATCCAGCAGTGTGCTGGTTAATTGCACACCTGCAATCAACCACTCCACCTGCCTAATCACAGCTCTGTGAAAAAGCCGGTTCTCAGAAACAGGAAGGAGATTTTTCCACAGTACACAAGGGTGCTGACAAGAGGAAAGAGGTCTTGAGCAGAAAGGCTCTGCTGAGATCAAGACACCCAAAGACCTATATTCCTGGACACAGGGGACCCAGGAACCTACCAGAGATTGACATGAAAGGCCATCTGCTTTAAGGTATCTCTTGAGACTTTGGGGAATAAGGTGGTAATGGGATTATCCCTCCAGCCCTGGAGAAAGGGACTGGCGAAATAAGTTGGCCCTTAAACAGGTCTAGGCGTTTGTTGTTTTCATATGTTTTGCTGTGTTAAAAGGGACAGGCGCAATAAAGCCTTATTTTAATTTCACCTTAAAAACGGTCTCCATTGCATACCTCTGCACACATCTCTTACAGGTAGTATGTCCAATAATAGAAAATCACAACAATGTGATATATGCACTTACAATTAGCTTGATCAATATGCCCCTTGTATCCACTCTGGGATCAGGAACTCAGCTTGAAGTATTCATATACCTCTGCCAGGGACTCTCTGCACTTTCATGCAGCTGCCTTCACAGTACTTCACAGTCGTCTTGATGAGCACATTGTAAGTTGTAAAATCGCAGTTTGAGAGTCTTTTTTAGGAGTCTCTCACACTCAGTGTTGAATTACTGCCGGCTCCGACTTCAGCAGACTAACGCAGTCACTTCCGCGTCACGTGACCTCTGGGTGTTTTGGCGAGATCTTCCCTCTGCTGTTTGAGCTGCGGACTCCGGCTCCGTGGTGGAAATCAACTTGTCAGCTTGTCACTCAGTCTCTCTCTCTGCAGTAATACGCCCTACGCATTTCTCCAATGCGGCTTCGTCAGGGGACACTACCTCATACCTGTCCCTACCTAGGGTACTATACACACCTCTCATTATTGATTGGCTTTTGGCGAAATCACCAAATTGTAATGTTGTCCGTTACATACAAGAATATAGTCTGTTTTTATGTACTCGGTTCTGTTTAAATTATATCAGATACATTTGTTTGGATTATAGAAACCGTGCAAAACATTATTGATTCAAACAGACAGGAAGAAACTCCAACAATATAGTGTACATATCCTGTAATCAATAAAGTTTGGATTTGTTACAACATCATTCAGGATATATATGTATTTGTAAATATTGCCTATTTGATACTTTGTGCTTATGGCCCAATATATTCATGGCTTATATATAAGCTCATGATGCAATATAGGGACATCCTTAATTATACACTCATACATATCTTTTATTTTTAACATCTACCGTATTAACCCATTGTTGACTTAATATGATTTAATTTGAGAAAACCTATTATATGAGCAATAATTTATTTTAGCTAGTATTCAAAGTAATATTGCTATGTAAAATACCTAATTGATCAAAGGAATAGATGGAGAAAGATATACAGTAACACAATCTTTACAAGTTATTTAATTCAATATTAACTTAAATATTGTTTTATCTGTGGAGGAGCACGCTCTCGAATAACACACTTACACAAATAGTATACGTAATTGGACCTAATTGATTACCATGACTTTAATAATAACCAATATCATTTAAGTGACCTATATTTGGAAATTACTAGTACTGTACTTAGTTTATTTATGGTTATGATCCATTTAGAACCCAACACTTAATATAGCTTCTAAACACCATTACTTAAACTTGATCAATATTAAACTGAAATTCATTAACACTATATCTCCCAGCTACCAGTTTGCCGCTCAATACAGAAAAACGATAGACATAACATTTCTAGATGACACACACATGATTGTAACCATCAAAACCATATTGGTTCAACAGTATAGCCAAATACTATAGTAATTAACCCACACTAATACAGATAAACCCTCCTAAGAGGGGATTATGGGTAAGATTAATGGTGTTGTTAAGTGGATATCTCTATAGGGGAGTCAGATACGCCAATGGAAAATATACAATATAGAAATTGGATACATTATGGCCATTACAGCTTAGAGAGGAAAATATTACAGAACCAGAAGCAATATTACAGAATCAGAAGCAATACAAAATTAGAAAACATTATTTGAAAATGGTACAGATTTGGTAGAGGGTTTGGGGAGGGGGATATATACATACATATATATATATATATATATATATATATATATATATATATGTTATCACTTGTGAGCATATTACATGTCTTAGAGAGGTCTGCGAACCTGCCTTTCAACCATTTTCACCCAGCATACAGTGCTTCTACTACAGCAAGGGATTCTGGGAAATGACATACAAATGAGCACACGATGTGTCACCTTTTGCCGGAAATCCATTTACATGGAACTCATATAAGCAAATGCTCGGCTGTTCACACAGCTTTTAAGCACAGCATGGGATTAGATGCAATGCCAGTCAAACCACTCACAGACATGGTTGAAACTTGTCTGTGAGTGGTTTGACAGTCTTTGCATCTAATCCCATGCTGTGCTTAAAAGCTGTGTGAACAGCCGAGCATTTGCTTATATGGGTTCCATGTCTACTACAACCAATCAGATTGGGGATATAGTTCTCACAATCTGATTGGCTGAAATACCATGTGACGGAAGCCATGTTGGATTGTGATGTCATGTTAAAGGGAAATGAACATGATGTCACATTAAGAACAAAAAGGGCACATGGTTTTCACAGTCAATAAGATGGCGTGTGAACCATTTGCTCTCCCATCTGTGATGTTACAGGCCAATATTTAAGGCTGTGACGTCTCATTTGAGCTCAAGAAGCCGACGGATCATCATTGTGGATTTAACATGGTGTTATTGGATTAAAAGATGAAGACAGAAGATAAAGAAAATAAAGAAATAATCACAGATGAAGAAAGAAGAAGATGTGAGAAAATTAAAGAAAGAAGAATTTGGTAATTTCCCTTTAACATGACGTCACCAAATCCAACATGACTGCTGTCACATGGTACTTTAGCCAATCAGATTGAGAGAACTATATCCCTTTTGGCATTGGATTGAGTTTCATGACGTCATGGTACGACAGCTGGCTGAGTCCCCAGGATTCAGAGGGCCAACGCTTCTAAAGGTAAGCTAAATATTGAATGTAAGTACTTTTATTTTTACAGGTTTTTTGATTGGATTTTTTTTAATGTTTTTCATTGCCCATTGGCACCTAATGTATTAATCTGTGCCTGTTTAGGGTACAGATGAATACAGTGGTAGCCAATGCATTTTGGCCAAATGCATTTCTTCTATTGACTGTTATATTCTCTATTTCTGTTTATTGTTTAGATTAAATTGTTTTGAATTGTGATGGCTTGTGTATTTTTTTGAGCAGGTTGGTTGACGTTTTTATTAAATAATGTATTTTGTTGGCTACTGGTTTTCATTTATGTGTTGCCTAGTGGTTGTATTAATTAATTGGTGTGTTGCCTACTGCTTTTATGTTTTAAATGTACAGTATTGTTTGGCTAGTGGTATGATTTATGTAATTGATTTCCTAGTGGTTTTAATGATTTTATTGAATGAATAGTGGTTTTATTGCTTTAATTGATTGCTAGTGGTTTTATTTAGGTAATTGATTGGCTGGCTAGTGCTTTTAATTTTTGATTTTGGGGGTTTAGGTTTTGGTTTTTGTTGTATATGTTTGATTATTGTGTATTTTGGACATTCATGCTTTTGGATTACGGTGACCATTGACTGCTATAGTAGCTTATCATGCCCATATTATATGGGTATGATGTACTACTATGCCAATCAATAGGTACTGGGTGGGTATAGTGGGTCTGGGGTGAGTAGTTAGGCCTCCCGGGTGGTTAGCAAGGGAGAGTGGGTTAACCCCTTAATTACTATAGCAGTTATTAACCGCTAAGGTGATTAAGGGGTTAGGGGCCATTTGATTTTATTTTTTATGTATTCTTTCTGGCAACGGAGGACATGGGCCTGCAGTATGCTGACGAGGATGCCCTTCATAATGGCAGGGGTAAGTAGAATTGTTTTATTTTCTTTACTTATGCTGCCTGGCTTATGTTTTGTTTAATAATGGGCAAATGATCTATTATCCATATCTGGATAATAGTTATTTTGCACATCTTTATTTTTTTTTACAACACAAATGGTACACCAGGCCAGTGGGACCCACGGGGACCACCCGAGGACTCCCAGACACATGTGGGGACCACTTGGGGACCCCCGCCGGCCTCTGGTATTAATCTTGTGTATAAAACAATAAATTATGGTTTTATGTGCGGGCACAGGGGGTGGGTTGTGTATTGGTGTCTATTACATATTGTAATGGTTATTGGTGACCTAGGAGGTGGGTACTAGGGCTGTCGTGTGTATTTTTGTTTATTGTGGGTAGCGGGGGGTGGGTGAAGGGGGTAGTAGCCCCAAAGATGGGTGTTTAGGCCTACTGGGTGGGTATTGGGAGGGGTTAACCCCTTCAGTACCTTAGCAGTATCAACCACTAAGGTAATGAAGGGGTTAATTCCACCCACAAGCCCACCACTAGGCCTAAACACACACCAAGGGCCAAATAACATCTTCACTCACCCCCACTACCCACAGTAAGCATGGCACTGGTGATTAACGCCTTCATTGCCTTAGTGGTTAGCTGCTAAGTTTATGAAGTTGCCCGTAAATGCATTTTTCATGTATCTGATCGGGGGTCTCCGGTGCTGGTATTAATGGATATCAGCTCCGGAGACCCCCGGCATCAATGCAATGCAGGACAAATGCATTTTTTTTCTAAGTGCCGTCTCGCCTCTTATCGACAGCTTCTCACCACCTTCTTGCAAACTTTTCCTGGTGAGGCGATTTGGAGAGGAAATCTCAATTCTAGAGCGGCGAACAGCCTTGAAAAGCTGATCGGGGCTACTAGATTTTAGCGAGTTTGAAAAACTGCCGATAAGTGGCGGTAAATGGCATATCGCCGCACGCTTGGTAATTTTTTTTCGCCAACAAAAATTTGCCGAAATGCTCTCTTATCACCGACTTATCGGAGCTTACTGAATAGCGGTAGGCTTTTTTGGCGATAAGTGGCTTATTGCTGTTTACTGCATAGGTTCCTCAGTCTTTACTGAGGAATACTAGTGTATTCAAACTTCTGAAATTTTGTTCAAATAATGTGCTACAGTACGTATCCCAAGGAAAATGCTTCTAAACATGGACACATTAGTTATAATGTTATCAGATGGCCAACATGTAAACTTTTCAAAAGAAAACACCGGAGGGCAGATTTACTAAGCTGAGGTAAACAGGTTCCTGCATGAAAGTCAACAAATGACATATTTAGTATGCATATATATATCCATAACAAAAGTAATCTGTTAACACATATTGAAATACATTCAAATAACCAGTTAATGAGGACATCCTGTATTTAGAGGATATTTATTACATGGCTGTAGCATTCTCCTGCACCTTGTCTAATTTGTCCAAACAAATAAAGTGCCACATAGATGATATGTCAAATATGTCAATACTTACCTGTATAGTCTTCTGATGGAATGTCTTGTATGTTGTTTCCTGTACATTGCAGCTGTGTTTAAGCAAACATTGTATTATTATTATTCAATCCATAAAAGCTACAAAAAAATAACTGTCAGTCGGAAGGAGATGAAATTGAATAATGACAGGGTTTATAGTTATATGCATTTGTCATTCATAAGGATACAGTACTGTACATTATGCATTGTGGCATTGCTTTAGCCTCAAACATTGTATGGATAAGCTATGTAAGTGTATGCCAATGTAATATAAATTCCTATGCTTTTTACACAATATTTTTAAAGACTTGTATTATAAATAATCATGCTGGCAATTAAAATTACAACTCAGACAGTGATAATACCGAAAAGTTATTGTGCATACAGTCAAATGGATAAACACTGTGCATTTGACTCTATGAAGTTTGTTCACTAAAAATCTGCACTAAATGTTCATCTGACTTTTACTTTGCATACTAATGTAACAGATTTCCTGGCCTGGCCTGACCCACCCAATCTCACATTGGCCCCTGTGGTCTAACCAGCCCCCATTACAGTGTATTCTCTGGTGGTGCACCTGTTGGCAACAGGACTCCTGAGTCTTCCGCATGATGTTGTGTGGGGATTGCCAACCAAGACAGGCAGCTGAGGTAGTGTGCATGAGTCCTACCTATATCCAGTGCAGCGCCTCCACCTCATCAGGATCCCAGCGTCCGCTTGTGGATGGTCCTGTTGAGGAACTCCTCTGTGGTGCACTCCTCTGTGTAATAACTCCACACTTACACACAAGGGTATGGTTTAACAGGATCATCTTTATTGACTTGCGGCGGGCCAGCTGCCCCTCACAGTGGGTGTACTTAGCCTCTCATGTTCACCGCACTTCCCTCTGAAAGATGTCCTTTCCCCAAATTGGTGGATTCCCTATCTCCCCTTAGGGAGATAGTCCCTGTGCCAGGTCCCTGGTCACAGTCTTATAAGCTGTCTCCTCCCAAGCCTGCACTCAGACTTGCTCCTTGTCTCATAGTCTCTTACATAACCTTTCAACAGCTTAGCAACAACTCTGAACAACCTCCTTTAACTGCTAACTTTTGGCAGTGCTGTGCCTTATGTATCCTATGGGGGCTGGCACAACTCTGACATCACTAATCATGGATTCAGAGCATGTGACCACTCCCATCCATACATAGGGCACCTCACCAGGGTGTGAGGGCAAACCTCCATAATTACTGCTGGCATGCCCATAACTTACCAGGCCTTACTGTCAGCAGGAGAGATGACTGTAGCCATTTTACAGCATGGTTACATTCTCCCCCTGGTGAATCCCACCATCCCCGGCTGGGACCTAAATTTGAAGTACCTTTCTTCAGGAAGCACTGTAAAATGAATGTCACACATAATTAGTCACAACATTACAGTACATATCTTCATCATAACATAATAACAGATACATCCTAACGTAGATGTATAACAACCAGGATTACTCCCTGATGGAGTATCCATTATTGGTACTACCATACCCTCGTAAGGTGGCCTGCGCACAGCATGGTCCACTGGGTTTAGAGCAGCAATGCTATAACTTTCTGGGTGACATACTGGACACCCACAAACAACCCATAACTCTGGCCTGGATGCTGGTGGACTGAGAGGATCATGCCCATACACTTCCTTAAGGCATTTCCTGGAGATGTAATCTATCCTTTCTTGATTACACCACTTCTCGTCTAACACTTCAGGATCCCAATCCTCTAGAGAGCTATCAGTATCCCAATCTTCTTCCTCCTCATCAGTACTATATCCCCTATCCTCATCAGTGGAACCCATCTCAAACTCAATTTCTCCCTCCCTTGGATGGTGGAAATAAAGAAACAGCTTTTGGCGATCCCTGGCAATTCTTGCCGACACTGGAGGTACATAGGGTGTTTCCCGGGCAATAGGCACAACACGAGCAACTTTACCCAAATCCCCAGACATCCCACTGGTATGAGTGTGCATACCATAACGATTGACTTCCCCGTTAGCCACAGGCTTGATTACAGTAGGAATCACCACAGGAGACTTCACATAGGTTAACACTTCCCTCCCCGATCTCTCCTCGGAGGTAAAGCAATTACCCCAGGAAGACACTTCCGATGTCCCTGTAGATCGGGGCTTAGACCACCTCTCACTTTTTGGCCTTACTTCCAACTTTACTATAGCCACACTAGGTCTCCAACTGGACTCAGATGTCTCCCCCGAATATCCTCCACCCACCGACCCATCATCGGATGTGCAACTTGCCAGTCTCTCCCCAGTCCGTTCCTCACCGGTTCCCTGGGACCCTCCCGACATTCCCAAACTGGACGGGGACCCACGGGAAAAGGTGACTGGGACAGGGGCCTTATCTAGGGCATGGGTTTGGGCGTAAGGACGGGCAAATGGTATCCGCGGGGTTACGACCCGCTCTCTAACTTTGGATTGTCCCGGATCACTGCGAGGACTCTCCGCTGGCTGAGCCTCACCCTTCTCGGCTCTCCTCGCAGCCTGCCAGCTCTTGGTGTTCACAGGTGATCGGGAAGCGCTGCCCGATCGCCGAGGCGTTGTGGTTCTCTCTCTGGTCGTTCCGCTACCTCCGCCGGAAGTGACGTCATCACCGGTACCGGATACTCTGCCATCTTGCGATGGATCCCCATGCGGGATCTCTTCCTCCACGACAACGTCCGAAGTTCCGCAGCCTTCTCGTGCACTGCCTGGGCCTGACACCGAATCTCCTCCACGGATGCCGTCACCGGAGCCTGGTAAGTACAAGGGCTGCTCTTACCGCTCCGCAGGGTGGGCGTGGATCGCCCGTCACCACTGGACCTGCGGGTCCCAGGAATGGAAGGGCTCCGTCTCTCTGCCCTCCGCTCCACTCGCGACACCCGACTCCTCTCACCGATTCTCCCGGTAAGTGGTACCTTCCTCCCGTTTTCTCCACAGGATACTGCCACAGGCCGGATCACTGCACCGGACGGCACTCTGGGTTCCTCATCGGAGGAATCCGCCTCCACTCTGCTCGGGGTCACCGTTCGTGGTGACCGCCTTTTTGTCTCTCGATCGGTACGCTGACCGACCGCTCCTTTCTCCTCGGGCTCGCCCTTAACAACCGGCCCCGATCCCCATTCTCCGGGATCTGCACCTTCTTTCCACAGTGCACCGGGGGACCCGGCGGACAGCCTAGCCGTATCCCCCGCGGGTTCGATAGTCTGAATGGGCACAAATGTAGGCATAGGCCACAGGTACTGGGTGCCACATTGCGGACAGCGCGCCACCGTACCCACGGTACCGCCGGGTAGCCTGCATTGTAGGCAGAAGCCCACTACATTCTCGGTGCCCGCCACCCGAATCACAAGTACTCCTCCCGGTATTGAATATGGCTGGGTGGATACCATGGCAGTCACTTCTTGTGGACAGGCCATTGTCTTTGTAGGAGTCACTTGCAGCAACGGTCTGTTCTGTAAGCTGGTTCCGCGCAACTGACAATCAGGGGTTGAGTTGCCGGCCACTCCCTTAACCAGCTCCACCCTCATATAACACAGCTGGAAACCACCCCCACTAGTAGCAATTATGGGCGGGTCCCACAGCTCGATAGGATGTCCTTTAATTGAAGCCGCGCCTTTCACAGTCCTGGAGGGCGCGGCCACAGCTTTCGCGCCCTTACTCCCAACAGGGTGGGGTTCTTTCTTTGGCGCCAATCCCGGCCAACTGTCTGCAACTTTTGCAACTGCAGAATTTTCTGCAGCAAGCCCACGCGGTCTCCCAGGGAAGCGGGAGCCGCCATCTTGGTTTGCATGTCCAATTACTTCAGCTACCGAGGTAGCTCTTTGTATAGCGCTCACCGGCTGGCAAGCAGATCCTCCCTCAGCATTCTCACAAGTAATCGCAATGTCCTCACAGCTATCCTCCAGGGTTGCACCCCGGGAATTTAGGCAGGACAAGAAAGGCGTGGCTACAGCCTTAGCACCACTCCACCTCAGGCTCGTGAAAGTCATTTCCTTAGCATGCTCTTCACCCGCACACACGCCATGTGCGCTCTCTTCATTAGCCTCCGTCCGCCATCTTGGACCTTCCGCAGTGCGCAGATCCTCCATTCTTGCAGTCGCCATTCTTTCACTGTACTTAGAATTATTGTACATGGAGCTCCTCTCTGCGGGGCAGCTACCACACCAGTACAATAAAGATTACCTTGATGCACCACCTTGTGTACCTAATGTAGGCTGGACTCATGTTTGCACTATCTCAGGCTAGGCTCACTCCCTCTGTGTCTGCTGTATCTCCTTCCTCCCAGTCTGTGCTCCCTTCGGTAAGTGGTCTGGAATGGGCTAGAGTACTCTGGCTCTTCCATGCAGTACTTGGGCGTCTACCTACTGTTGGCTAGCCTAACGTAGACCCTCTCCAGAATTCCTGACCACGTTAACAGGCTATCCCTTTAGGCATCCTACCAACTAGCACTGCCTCAAGGTGACTAGGACAGCTATAGCCCGGCTCCAAACCCCCAACTCCTTTCAGGCCCCTAGGTCGTCCCTGCGAACTGACAAATTCCATCAGCCCCCTGACTACCCCTAGGTCCGTCCCAACGCAGCACAAAGTGGCAGCAGACACTCTCCCTGGTTTCCAAGTCACCTAGCAAAAGCCTGTCCTGTTGACAGGTATCTCAGCAGCGCCTCCAAATGTAACAGATTTTCTGGCCTGGCCTGGCCTGACCCACCCAATCTCACATTGGCCCCTGTGGTCTAACCAGCCCCCATTACAGTGTAGTGTCTGGTGGTGCACCTGTTGGCAACAGGACTCCTGAGTCTCCCGCATGATGTTGTGTGGGGATTGCCAACCAAGACAGGCAGCTGAGGTAGTGTGCATGAGTCCTACCTATATCCAGTGCAGCGCCTCCACCTCAACAGGATCCCAGCGTCCGCTTGTGGATGGTCCTGGTGAGGAACTCCTCTGTGGTGCACTCCTCTGTGTAATCACTCCACACTTACACACGAGGGTATGGTTTAACAGGATCATCTTTATTGACGTGCGGCGGGCCAGCTGCCCCTCACAGTGGGTCTACTTAGCCTCTCATGTTCACCGCACTTCCCTCTGAAAGGTGTCATTTCCCCAAATTGGTGGATTCCCTATCTCCCCTTAGGGAGATAGTCCCTGTGCCAGGTCCCTGGTCACAGTCTTATAAGCTGTCTCCTCCCAAGCCTGCACTCAGACTTGCTCCTTGTCTCATAGGGCCTTATTCAGAGAACATTCATAAAAAAATTCGCCAGGGATTTTCAAATGAATGTTTTTTGGCCGTTGCTATCACGGTATTCAGAAAGGCTCGAATACCTGTGATAGCAGAATGACCAAACCTGGCGAGTTGCTGCCAGCGAGAGCCTCGAGCCTCTGCAAAGGCAAAAACCAGCGATTCATTTCTGCTGCAGAGAGAGCAGCTCTGAGAGAGCCGCCTCTCCCAGCGGAAATGTCGCCCGAAATGTATTTATTTAAATATACATTCCTTTAATAGTGTAGAGGTGCAGGGGGTCTCCGGAGCTGAACCATGTTATTTTTGTGTCCAGGGACCCCCTGCTTCCCGAGATACAGGCCTCTTTATGGGGTGCCGGTATCTCCTATGCAAGGAAATGTCCCGGTCACGTGACGCGGGACATTTCAATGCAGAGGGATACCGGCACCCCATAGTGGGGCCTGTATCTCTGGAAGCAGGGGGTCCCTGGACACAAAAATAACATGGTTCAGCTCCGGAGACCCCCTGCACCTCTACACTATTAAAGGAATGTATATTTAAATAAATATGTAAAAACACATCAATACACGCCCCCCACCCCCCCTCCCCCCTGTCCAAATCCATACAGTACAGTAATGGGCAAATTAACTATTATCCAGATATGGATAATATATTATTTGCCCATTATTAAACACTGCAGTCGCATACATAAATAAAATAAATAAATACAGTTATACTTACCACAACAGCAGGTCCCTCTGTCCTCCGTTGCCAGAAAGCATATATTGAAAAAAAATACATTCTAATGGTCCCTAACCCCTTAATCACCTACCCACCCTGACCCGTGAGGCCTAAGCACCCACCCCAGACTGACTATACCCACCCTATACCCATTGAGTAGTATAGTGGTACATCATACCCATATAATAATAATATGGGCATGATAAGCCTCTATAGCACTCAATGGGCACCCTAATAAAAATACAGTAATACACAAGACACACAGTAATAAAACCTAACTATACTCCCAAAAAACACACTTCACTAAATAAAATCAGTAGCCAGCTAATCCAATCAATAGAAGCAATTACAACATCAACAATGAATTAATTAAACCATTACCCAATCAAAACAATTAATCCCTAAAGCAACTCAAAATGAATAGTAACACTAACCAATGTAAACAATGAATTAATCCTACAGTAATTAATGCAACCATTAAAAGACAAATAAATACATTAAAACTATCTCTGAAGTATCCATAAAACACATTAGCTAACATAATATAACTTTAAGTACAAGCGAACACCAATCGCAAACCTTTTAATACATTAACCATAAACAAACAATCACATCCACATCAATAACAAGCGAGAAATGCCCCCCAAATATTGGCATAATAATGTATTAATCTGTACCCGAAAGAGGTACAGATTAATATAATATCAGTCAATGGGCCTCCCCCAAAAAATCAAAAAACACATCCAAAGAATAAACCTGTAAAAAGAAACATTTACAAACATAGAATATCTTACTTACCATTAGAAGCGGTGGCCCTCCGACTCCCGGGGTAACAGGAAGCTCACGTACCTTGAAGGCCTCCAACAGCATCCGATGCCATCATCCATCAGGATCCGGCTCAGGTACCCCAAACTTCTTTTTTCTTTCTTTACTCACCGTCTTCTATCTTCATCTGTAACCATATCTTGTTGTTCTTTATCTTCTTTCTTCATCTGTCAATCCATAAAACCCCATGTTAAATCCCAGCCGATGCTGTCTCGTCGGCTTCTTGGGCTCAAATGAGGCGTCACGGCCTTAAATATGGCTTGTGACGTCACATTTACCCTCACAATGGTTAACAGCCACCTGATTGGCTGTTAAAACCATGTGCAGACTAAAAGGGAATGATGCCAGCCAATCAGAATGGCTGTGCTTCATTTACCTTTAACATGACGTCAGTAAATCCAAGATGGCCGCTGTGTCACAAGGTATTTCAGCCAATCAGAGTGTGGAATTGGTCCCCACACTCTGATTGGCTGAAATACCTTGTGACATAGCGGCCATCTTGGATTTACTGACGTCATGTTAAAGGTAAATGAAGCACAGCCATTCTGATTGGCTGGCATCATTCCCTTTATGTGACGTCACAGAAAAAAAAAAACAATTTAGTCTGCACATGGTTTTAACAGCCAATCAGGTGGCTGTTAACCATTGTGAGGGTAAATGTGACGTCACAAGCCATATTTAAGGCCGTGACGCCTCATTTGAGCCCAAGAAGCCGACGAGACAGCATCGGCTGGGATTTAACATGGGGTTTTATGGATTGACAGATGAAGAAAGAAGATAAAGAACAACAAGATATGGTTACAGATGAAGATAGAAGACGGTGAGTAAAGAAAGAAAAAAGAAGTTTGGGGTACCTGAGCCGGATCCTGATGGATGATGGCATCGGATGCTGTTGGAGGCCTTCAAGGTACGTGAGCTTCCTGTTACCCCGGGAGTCGGAGGGCCACCGCTTCTAATGGTAAGTAAGATATTCTATGTTTGTAAATGTTTCTTTTTACAGGTTTATTCTTTGGATGTGTTTTTTGATTTTTTGGGGGAGGCCCATTGACTGATAATATATTAATCTGTACCTCTTTCGGGTACAGATTAATACATTATTATGCCAATATTTGGGGGGCATTTCTCGCTTGTTATTGATGTGGATGTGATTGTTTGTTTATGGTTAATGTATTAAAAGGTTTGCGATTGGTGTTCGCTTGTACTTAAAGTTATATTATGTTAGCTAATGTGTTTTATGGATACTTCAGAGATAGTTTTAATGTATTTATTTGTCTTTTAATGGTTGCATTAATTACTGTAGGATTAATTCATTGTTTACATTGGTTAGTGTTACTATTCATTTTGAGTTGCTTTAGGGATTAATTGGTTTGATTGGGTAATGGTTTAATTAATTCATTGTTGATGTTGTAATTGCTTCTATTGATTGGATTAGCTGGCTACTGATTTTATTTAGTGAAGTGTGTTTTTTGGGAGTATGGTTAGGTTTTATTACTGTGTGTCTTGTGTATTACTGTATTTTTATTAGGGTGCCCATTGAGTGCTATAGAGGCTTATCATGCCCATATTATTATTATATGGGTATGATGTACCACTATACTACTCAATGGGTATAGGGTGGGTATAGTCAGTCTGGGGTGGGTGCTTAGGCCTCACGGGTGATTGAAGGGGGTATTAGCCCTAAGGATGGGTGTTTAGACCTTGCAGGGGGGTAGCGGTTGGGTTAACCCCTTTATTACCTTAGCGGTATTAACCGCTAAGGTACTGAAGGGGTTAAATCCCCCCGCAACCCCCCTGCAATGCCTAAACAGCCACTAAGGGCCAAATTCCCCCTTCACCCACCCCCGATAGCCACTGTATTGTATTGTACTGTATGTTTCTTACAGTAAGCCTGGCACGGGTGTTTAACCCCTTCATTGCCTTAGCGGTTAGCCGCTAAGGTAATGAAGTTGCTGTACATTCATGTTTCCTGCCTCGGATGCATGCCGGGGGGGTCCGGAGCTGCTATTAATGGCTATCAGCTCCGGAGACCCCCGGCATCAATCCGAGGCAGGAAAGGGGCCTGATTTCTTCTAAGTCTCGACCCATCGCAGCTCATCGAGGCATTTCCCCACCAATTGCCCAACAATTTTGTGGGGAAGTGGATTTGGGGAGAAAATCGTTTTTTAGGCCTGCGATGGGCTGCGATGGGCCGCGACACCCGACTCGCGGGTCTCTGAATAGCGGGAGTTTATCAACCCTCCGAAAATGGTCGATAAGGGCCTGATCGCTGCTCAGTCAGCGAATTTCGGATGGAGATAAATATTTTGCGTCGATACAGGCCGTTATCGAGCACTTATCGAGGCTATCTGAATACCAGTAGCCATTTTGGTCGATAAGTGCTCGATAAGGGCCTTATCGAGGCTTTCTGAATAAGGCCCATAGTCTCTTACATAACCTTCCAACAGCTTAGCAACAACTCTGAACAACCTCCTCTAACTGCTAACTTTTGGCAGTGCTGTGCCTTATGTATCCTCTGGGGGCTGGCACAACTCTGACATCACTAATCATGGATTCAGAGCATGTGACCACTCCCATCCATACATAGGGCACCTCACCAGGGTGTGAAGGCAAACCTCCATAATTACTGCTGGCATGCCCATAACTTACCAGGCCTTACTGTCAGCAGGAGAGATGACTGTAGCCATTTTACAGCATGGTTACACTAAAAACCATGCATAAAAGACTAGGATATATTTTAATGTAAAAAAAAAAAACATTTGCTTCATTGCCCCCTTCACTTGGTGCAGTGTTTATTTTTTCTTATTTGGTTTTCAAAATGAAAAGAATAACAAATTGCTACAACATTGTGCTAATTTCATAGCACCTAAGATTAACCAGAGAAGTAAACTCTGAATCCATTATAAATGAAGGTGCTTACAGTATGTCTCCTTTTCCACCCAGCTCACAGACTGTTTCTCACCAGTAGGGTTGATAAGCTGATAACAGTTACTCAGGAAATGTAAGGGAAACAATGACATGGGGCTCAGTCATTATAGTTACAGCCCCAGCTCAACTTCTGCATGGGACCAAGCAGGCCCCTCAATCTTCTATATAGTTGGTAAGCGATAAAGGAACATCTATATAAAACTCAATGAACACTGTTCATTTTAAAATCTGTCTATGTTGTCATGGTTACTAAAGATTTTAAACCAAATTATGTTTGGATTTTAGCCAGGGGTAGTATTTAATTTATGTGGCTTTTTCAATTCTCCATATTTTTCTTATTGAATTAATATTGAGTGACACAAGTAACAAGCGCTGCAGGTCCTCTAAAAAAATTGCATAGTGATTTGTAGCATATGTAGTTTCAAAGAATTCTCATTTTAAAACATATAATTTAATTGACAGTACACTTTTGGCTTCAGCAATTTTTGAACAAAGAAATTGGTATCCCCTTTTCAACAAATGCCAAGTTTTGAGTAGCTGGAAAAGCAGTATGTGGAACAGATTATTTTGTATTGTAATTTGACCACTGTATTTTGTTTTGCATTCGAAGTACATACTGTAGCAACATTTTACTTGTGTAGCATTAATGAAGCAAACAGAACACTATTATATTTTTAATAATTGAATTCATATTATATGACCAGCTAAATATAGTACCAGTCAATCGAATAGCCATTTGGTAACTTTTTGTCACAACATGTCATGTTCATTGGTATATAGCGCCTCCACCTGAGCGAGATCCTAACACAGTTGGATAACCCCTCAAAGGAACCCACCAGTAAGAAATAAGGATACACACACCGTATGGCTAACTTATATTTAGTCGTATATAAACAGACAAACACAACAAAATATAGGGCAACCGAGGCTGTACCCACACTGTACCCCCACTGTATTTGACCACACTTAACCCACACCCCAGTGAGGTTTTCCCAAAGTTCTGATGGTGCCTTGAACACCTAACAACCCAGTGTACACCAAGACAGGCCCACCCCAAAGTGTGTGAGGAGTAGCGCTACCTCTGTGTATGGCCGGTGGTACATGTTGGGTAAATGCCTGGTCTTAGGCCAGACCAGGCCAAACTGTAGAGTGGATCTGTCGGACAGCAGAGTGATCCCACGACGAGGTCTAGCCGATCCGTCCATGAGGGCGTCCGCCTCTGATGGGGCTCCAGCTGGAGTGTGCCCCTATGAGTGTCTATAGTTGCCTGTGGTCTGGTCCCAGACCTCAGGCTGCAGATCGACTCGTGTCTCTGTCCACTGATGCAGCAGCACTACAGAGCACTAAAGGGAGTGTCCTTAGCTGAAAGGTCTTTCCCTATACACACGCTGGCACTACCATGAGTCGGGACTAGCTGGGGCCTGCAGGAGAAATCTGGCCTAATTCCAGGGCTATTAGCACTTGGGAGACTACCCCTCTCCTCTGCGTCCTGCTCCTGACTTGCATGGTGCCAGATTCGTGCCAAACCCCACTGCTCCCTCTCTGTGGATCAGGGAGCCCTATTGGCTAAACCTGCCCATGTGATGATGCAGCCCCTGAGGCTGCTGGGACTCCTAGTCCCTTGCAGAGCCTCTTCTGAGATGGCCACTGCAACTGTTGTGCTCCTGCGCATGCGCACTGCTGTAACATGTCTGCTGCGACTCCTGGGCTTCCTTTGTATGCGCACCATTCCTATTGCGCATGTGCGATATGTAAGATGGCGACCCCCACTTGCCGGGTGCACCGCAGAGCTCCGGCGACCAGTTTACCTGCCTGTAGCCTCTCCCTAACGTTCCCTGCAGCACACCAGTAGCCTCCCAGTCCCCTGCAACCCATCTGAGGTAAGGAGCTTGGCTACACTCTATTATAGGCATACCTGGGAACTCCATTGGAATAGAGTTTTAAATTATGAACATGGGGATAACAGGAATGAGACAATAGGCATTGTGAGACAGGACAGGTGATGTAAAATGAGCACTAGATAAAAGAGCATGATAAGAGTTAGATGGGGCTGTAAAAGAAGTAGTCACTAAAACAAGAGTGAGATGTATCAAAGCAATTTAAAAGAAATGGTGGAACAAAGACCCAGATCCTCAAAGCTCCATAATTTACTTAATGAGTGGGAGTAAAGTGTTCAAGTGCTGTGTATATCCCCTCAAACCAACCTTGAAACAACATGTGAAGAGACACCTGTGCTCAATAATGAGTACATCTGGGAGATATGCTAATAGGATATGCAAAGTATATTGTAATTACTCTTATTTTCATACTTCCCATGTATCTCGGGTGTGCTCTTTTTGAGCACAGGTATATTTCCATGTGTTTCAAATGGATAGCATTGCTAATTTAGCATGGTATTACACCAATTCTATGAGAGACCTAATGGGCATTAATTTTTGCATATAATTACCATTGTTGATTGGTGTTAACATCAGGAACATCATATCCATTACTGATTTTGATAACATGACGTTATGAGATACACAAGCACTAGAAGTCTACAGGAACTGCTCAAAGATATTTCAGTGTTAACATAGACTTGTGCTCCCCTAAGGGTATAGTAAAGCATGCATATGGAAAGGTTAGAAAAAGATGCCCTTTCAGCTGTGTGCATACAGGTATTGCATGTACAAACAATATGAAAAATATGTTAATGTGGAGTGCCTAAAATAAAATAACATTAAAATATAACTTCTAAACGGTGATATCTGAAAGATTTACAGTCACAGTGATATATACATAATATATATATATATATATATATATATATATATATATATATAGCCTATAGGGAACCATGTTAAAAATGGTTTTTGAAGCAAAAAGTGGCACTGTGTGCTCATTTGCATGTCATTTCCCAGAATCCCTTGCTGCAGTGGAAGTGCTGTGTGCTGGGTGATAATGGTGAAAGGCAGGGTTGCAGACCTGCCTAAGACATGCAGATGAGCATACAGTTGTATTTACATTTGCATATTTGCTTTGCTGTGGAGGGTTTTTGTCACTTTTTTTACTCACCATAACTTAACTCAGTATGGTAACACCCATCCTTTATCTTCTTTGCATAGCCAGTTAATCAACCCCACACTGAAGAGACCCATTAAGGTCGTGGCCTTGAGAAGTTCGCCCTGATTGGCTGAACCACTCAAGTGACACGGCCATAGCAAGGACAGAACACATTTCTCTGTCTCTTCCCCAGCCATACACATTGCAGTACGACGTGCTGCGATCGTCACTGCTTGCAGATGACTCCATATGACAAACCTCTTCTATCCCTTTAACACATGATTACTTGGGGAGATGGAATGACCACAGAAGCTGTATAACACAGGGCTTCAGAAGTATAGCTATACCCTTAGATGAGTACCAAGATAATACCCTGTGAGGCTGTTCTACGCCTCACCATCCTTTTGTCCATACCTCTACTGTTTTAGAAACACCTCAGTAAGGGCACGCTGCATATCAGCCCCCTTTGAAACATTGATCTAATTCCACTCAATTGTTTCGTTTTATATACAATCCAGAGTGCCTTACAGTAAGCACTCGACATAGGATTCCATTGTGTGTGTCCATATTTTGGATTTTAACCCCCATTCTTTTAACTTGATGACTATTAAACATTTAATTTTAAATCATTCATGTAACATTCAGACTAGGGAATTGAGTGCTTCAATTGGGTTTCTTGCTTTCCTTACACACGTATATCTCCACTACCCTTAGCACCTTTCCCACCATAATTACAACTATCATTACCAAGCTGTAGCGGGGTACCCCTTGTATATTGTTGTTTTTAAACACTGACAAGAATATAACAATGGTGTTTGGGACCAAAGCTAAATTTCTAAAGCTACCAATGACTGAGCTTCAGATCAGAACCAACTCTAATACCATCCTAGCCCTTGTTACTAGTTTTAAATATCTGGGCATATGTTTGGCTCATATTTAACATTTGTGTTGCACATTGATACCCTGACATCCAAAATGTTTGCCAAACTAGGTGTACTTTATAAGAACAAATCCTCCCTAAGTCCGCTGGTCAGAAAGCACATTGCACAGCAGATGCCAATGCCAATTATAGACTATGGGGGCATAGTATATGACACAGCACCCAAACTCACCTTAGTAAACTAGACACCCTCTACAATTCAATATGCTGCCTTGTCCTCCAATGAAACTACAACCCACATTACTGCGAAATGCTCAAAGAACTAGAATGGTTATCACTTGAGCAAAGTTCATCTTTCCTGTCTCACCTTCAAATACTTTCTGGGCAAGCTACCTGCCTAACTGAACAAGCTCATCACCCTTACCACATGCAGCACTTATCACCTGAGATCTGACTCTAAATGATTTTACGCGGTCCAAAGGTTCAACAAAATATCTGTCTGCTCCTCCTCTGTACAGGTGCACCTAACACCTGGAACAATCTACCCGAGACTCTTAAATCCGTCACCAGTTTATGTTCTTTCAAAACTAAAGCTGTCTCACATTTGAATCTGGTCTGTAACTGTTTAATACGCCTAAAAGATAAAATATGTTAAACTGTTCATGCAATTTCTTTATACATAATGAATAACCTTGTTCACTTAATGTAACCATGTATTTGTAACCATGTTTTTGTCATCTAACTTTGTGCCCAGGACATACTTGAAAACGAGAGGTAACTCTCAATGTATTACTTCCTGGTAAAACATTTTATAAATAAATAAAATAACATACCACTTAGATTGTAAACTCTTCAGGGCAGGGACCTTGTTCCCTATTGTCTCATTTTATGTTTGTTGCATTTATTGTATTATAATTACCTGTATTATGTTCTAATTTCTAAAGCTCTGCATACATTACTAGCACTATATAAATAAAAATATACATAATATTTTATTATTAAGAATTATATGCAAAAGCAGTATTCAGGGCATTATTGAAAACCCTGCTCTCTGATAGGATAATGCCCGGAATTTTTACCAATCAGTAATGCCCAGAATTTTAGCAGGTTGCAAAGTGTAATTTTCAATCTGTTTATTTCCAGCAAATCAGCTTTCACAACAGCTGAGACAGGGCAGGGGATTGGTCAGGAAGTATCAGACACGGGTTGGCTCCTCCCCTCCCGAGCTGACTGAGATTTTCTGAGCAGATTCAGTTGAATTGGGGGGGGGGGGAGAGAGTCTGCGAAGAAGTAAGTGGCTGCATTTTTGATTGTGTGTGTGTGTGTGTGTGTCAGTAGCAGTGTTTATGGGTATAGCAGTAGCAGTGTGTGTGTGCTGTGTTGTGCAGTTGTATGTGTATGTAGCAGCAGTTTGTGTCTGTGTGTTGTGTGTGTGTGTAGAGCGGCTGTGTTGTGTGTGTAGAGCTGATGTGTGTGTGTGTATAGCGCTCCAGTGTGTGTGTGTGTGTGTGTGTGTCAGTGTCAGCAGCAGTGTTTATGGGTGTAGCATGTGCGTGTAGAGCTGCTGTGTTGTGTGTGTGTGTGTGTGTGTGTGTGTGTGTGTGTGTGTGTGTGTGTGTGTGTGTGTGTGTGTGTGTGTGTGTGTGTGGAGCTGTTGTGGTGTGTGTGTGTAGAGCTGCTGTGGTGTGTGTGTGTAGAGCTGCTGTGGTGTGTGTGTGTGTGTAGAGCTGCTGTGTTGTGTTGTGTGTGTGTGTGTCAGTAGCAGTGTTTATGGGTATAGCAACAGCAGTGTGTGTATGTTGTGTTGTGCTGTTGTACGTGTGTGTAGCAGCAGAGTTTGTGTGTAGAGCTGCTGTGTTGTATGTGTGTGTGTGTGTGTAGAGCTGCTGTGTTGTGTGTGTGTAGAGCTGCTGTGTTATGTGTATATAGGTGCTGTGTGTGTAGAGGTGCTGTGTTGTGTGTGTAGAGCTCCAGTGTGTGTATGTGTGTGTGTCTGTGTGTAGAGAACTACTGTGTGTGTGTGTGTGTGTGTGTGTGTGTGTGTGTGTGTGTGTGTGTGTGTGTGTGTGTGTGTGTGTGTGTGTGTGTGTGTGTGTGTGTGTGTGTGTGTGTGTGTGTGTGTGTGTGTGTGTGTGTGTGTGTGTATGTACACAGAGGGGGCGGCAGTGTGTGGATATAGATATCTGCAGTGTAAGAGTATACAGTGGCGACCAACTTTATTCTTACTTGGCTAGCACCGCGAATTTCGGAATATCCCGGTGATGTGCGGTTTAGTGTCGTTTTCGCCCGTGGTGTATTGCGTTATTTCACTCCCGTGATTTAAGCATTTTATTCCCGCTGGCTGCAATACTGCAATGCCGTGTAAAAACGCATGGGGGCGTTTGCGAACTGTTGTCTTTGAAGCCGAGAAATACATGAATTGTAATGCAGTATATACTGTATATATACAGTATATACTGTATAACAACAACCCCTATAACCCCTAACATACACATACAGTACTGTATATGCACATCAATGATACTATAGGCCGTCCCCTGGCGAGATGTGTTTGCAGCAGAGAGAGAACCGCTGCTCTCTCTGTGCAAACATCGGCACAATAAAAATGATTTAAAATACATTTTTATTCATAGTGTAGATGTGCAGGGGGTCTCCGGAGCTGACCCCCTGCTTCCCGAGATACAGGCCCCTTTATGAGGTGCCGGTATCCCTCTGCATTTAAAGGTCCCGATCACGTGACCGCGGCATGTAAACAAAGCAGAGGGATACCGGCAACCCCCTAAAGGGGCCTATATCTCGGGAAGCAGGGGGTCCCCGGACCTAAAACCAAAACGTTTCTCCTCCGGAGACCCTCTGCACATGTACAGTATAAATAAAACACATATAAATAAACACTTGTTCCTTACCTTAGCGGCTATGTGCTATGGTAACGAAGCAGCATTTCTGTATTTTAATAATATTGTACAGTGAGCAGGGGGTTCCCTGAGCCAGAAATGAATGCTCAGGGGACCCCCTGCTCCTGCACAATATTATTAAAAATACAGAAATGCTGCTTCATTACCATAGCTGATAGCCGCTAAGGCAATGAAGGGGTTAACCCACTGTGCCCGCTTTATTGTGGGTAGCGGGGGTGGGTGAGGGGGTATTTGGCCCTTGGTGTGAGTTTAGGACTTGCGGGGGGGTTGCGGGTGCACTTAACCCCTTCACGACCGTAGCAGTTAATACCGCTACGGTCATGAAGGGGTTAACCCCTACCGCTACCCCCCCGCAAGCCCTAAACAACCACCGTTGGGGCTAATACCCCCTTCACCCACCCCCGCTACCCACAATAAAAAAAACTCACACACAGCAGCAGCACAAAAAAAAAAAAATCTAAATAAATAAATGAATATAAATAAATACATTTAAAATACATTTTTATTCATAGTGTAGATGTGCAGGGGGTCTCCGGAGCTGAACCGCATTGGTTTCAGGTCCGGGGACCCCCTGCTCCCCGAGATACAGCCTCCTTTATGAGGTGCCGGTATACCTCTGCATTTTAAAGGTCCCGATTACGTGACCGCGGCCTGTAAACCAAGCAGAGGGATACCGGCACCCCCTAAAGTGGCCTGTATCTCGGGGAGCAGGGGGTCCCCGGACCTAAAACCGAAACGTTTCTGCTCCGGAGACCCTCTGCACATCTACAGTATGAATAAAACACACACATCAATAAAGAATCGTTCTTTACCTTTGCGGCTATGTGCTATGGTAATGAAGCAGCATTTCTGTATTTTTAATAATATTGTACAGTGAGCAGGGGGTTCCCTGAGCCAGAAATGAATGCTCAGGGGACCCCCTGCTCCTGCACAATATTATTAAAAATACAGAAATGCTGCTTCATTACCATAGCTGATAGCCGCTAAGGCAATGAAGGGTTAAGGCAGAATAAACAATAAATACATTAAATACATATTTTTAATGTGTGTGTTAAACCTCCCTGCCTTGACTGTAATCTGTGTAAGACCACCTCCCCCTATTGTGTGTGTTAAACTTCCCTGCCTTGACTAATCTATGTAAAAAACCCTCCCCCTATTGTGTCTGCTAAGGTTCCCTGCTTTGACTAATCTGTGTAAGCCCCCCTCCCCCTATTGTGTCGGTTAAATCTCCCTGCCTGTGTTTCTGTGAGTGCAGTGTACTGTATGTAAATGTGGGGAGGGGGAGGGGGATCCCGTGTAAATAACCACACCCACACCCACTACCCACTACCCACCTGCACATGGCCCCTCCGCTGCTGCAAAACAGAGACAAAAATTAAAACATACAAAGTAATGTCCCCTAACCCCTTAATCACCATAGCGGTTGGGGAAACACCCCCCCCCCACCCCCAGTACCCACAATAAAAACAACACAGTGACCCACAATAAACATCATTCTATTTATTAAATACATTACCCACCCCCTGTGCCCCCCCATAAATACATGATTTATTCTTTTACATACAGGGTTCATAACGCAGCCCCATGCGAGTCCCCGGTGGGCTGGCGGGGCACCTGGACAGGCCTACAGGGTACCAGCAGCCCTTTTTAAACAGGTGCTGGTGGGTCCCGCCAGCACCATGGCCCCCAGGTGGTCTCCTTGGGTCACCGTGGGCCACAATTGGGTCCCCACGGTAGGCCCAAAGATGTCTGGGAGCCCCGGGTCAGACCCACAGGTGTCTGCGGGGCCTCGGGTGGTTCCCACGGGGGTCTGGGGAACTCACGGGTGCTCACTACGGGTCCGCGGTGCCCCCACAGAAGTGGGACCACACATCATCATCCCCGCACCTACGGGTCGGCGGTGCCCCCACAGAAATGTGACCACACAGCTTCATCCCCGCAGACTACGGGTCGGCGGTGCCCCCACAGATGTGAGGCCACCGCTTCATCCCCACATGTGTCACCCGTGGAACCACCAGCCTGATACCCGTGGGATACCCGAGGAAACCACAAGTGGTCTCCAGAGATCCCACGCGGAACAACGGAACAAACCCTGAATGTAAAAAAAATAAACCTGGCCTATACATTCAATACATACACCCCCCCCCCCAACACCTACAGTACAATAATGTGCAAAATAAATATTATCCAGATATGGATAATAGATTAATTGCCCATTATTAAAAACATTAACTAGCATATTAAAATAAATAAAGTACTACTGACCTCATCAATACGAAGTGTCCATCGCCAGCAACAGCCTTGTCTTGCCCACAAAATACATAGCCAATACAAAGCCAATACATTGCAATTACATTCAGATATCAATTAACCCCTTAAACACCTTATCAGATAATAACCGCAAAGGTAATTAAGGGGTTAAGCCACACTGGCCCGATACCCACCCTTCACCCATGAATTTGTACAGTGGCTTCATCATGCAACTATATATACAGAGTATATATATATATATATATATATATATATATATATATATATATATATATATATATATATATACATACTATATATACAGAATATATATATATATATATATATATATATATATATATACATATATATACAGATATATATATATATATATACAGATATATATATATATACAGATATATATACAGTATATACACACACATGATGAACCAATATACAAATAAATGTAGAAGTGTTATCAAAACCATACTGTCCTACAAATAACACTTCTCCATACAGACACACTACATTACAATGAATTTCCTTTAATAATCTTAACTGATCTTACAATCTAAATCATCAAATGCCAATGAAACACCTCACATTCCAATCAATACATTGCATTTACATTGTATAAATGATGCATAAAATCTATGCACCATATACATTCTGCAGATGAATGTTAACAATATCATTGCAAGCTAAATACAAATACTGTACTCCAAACAAGTCAACTATTTTAACCAATCAAGTAAACCAAAATTAATTAGCAATCATTATTTACATCCCTAAACAATTGACAGTCCATCCCGAACAATGAAACAATTAACTAATTCAAGCCTGGAGCAGAACAATTTAGCATGTGAAAAAATATAAGTACCAACCGGAATACAAACTTTAAAACCAAGGCTAGCCCTGACCTCCCTCAAACACACAATACAATATCAACAATTACATCTATCTAATTTTAAAATACTTTAAACTCACAATAAAGCATAGCAGCATAGACAAATTAATTTAAAACACATCAAATCAAGCTTTTAAAACAACATCATTTCTTACCCTGTATGTATATATTTCTCTAGACATATATACATACATACATACATACAGTGGCAAGAAATGATATACCACAACAACAAAAAAATACACATGTTAAAAAAGCTTTTAAAAAAATTAACAAGTTAAATAAAATACATTTCTTTAGTTCACTTACCATTACTTGCCCCCACCGACTCCCGTTGCGCAGCTTACTCACGAACCAATCCACGAACAGGAACCCATAAAATAATAAACCATACAAAAAAATAAACATTAAACTAAAAATCCAAATCAATCCACGGGTCTTCTATTTGTAATCCATCTTCATCTTCATCTGTATTCTTCTTTCTTCTATCTTCTTCCGGGCGGGGAGGGGCGGGGGGGGGTCGTCTTTCCATCTTCGGCCACGCCCTGGTCTTCTTTCTTCTCCGGAGGTCCTTGCTCCGCGGCATCTGGCTTCAAAATGAGACGACATAGGCTTTTAAAGGCCTATGACGTCACATTTTTCGTCATATGGTACTCACGGCCCTGATTGGGCCGTGAAAACCATGTGTTTTGGCCGATAAAAATAAAAATGATGACGTCACTTAAAGGCAATGAAAGCACAGCCAATCAGAATGGCTTTGCTTCAATTGCCTTTAAGATGACGTCATGAAAAGACACATGGCCGCCCTCACATGGTATGGTAGCCAATCAGAGCGTGGGAACTCCATCCCTACTCTGATTGGCTCTAGTATACCATGTGACAGAGGCTTGGGGGGGAAAAGGATGTGACGTACTACAGCCAATCAGAGTAGGGATGGAGTTCCCACGCTCTGATTGGCTCTAGTACCATGTGACAAGCTTTCAATGACGTCACATCCTTTCTCCCCCCAAGCCTCTGTCCTAGATTCTCGTACCGCAAAGCTAAAACCCTAGCCTTTCACTTGTCTCCTAGCATGTTTGACTCTAGGTCTAATTTTCCTAACGTTAAAAGCATTCCAAAATGATTTTTCAAATGTGGCAAATGCTCTATGTGCCGATATGCAGTCCAAACTAGATACATTTTATACAATGCAGATCATAACAAATATCTCAAAACGTTTCTCAATTGTACAGTAGAGGCAACTCTTATTCGAACAAAAACCAGTGGCAATTCCCCCAAAAAAACAGGAAACACCCAGGTACATTCTGAATACATGCCTTAAACTTTCCTTAAACTAGCCCCAGCATTTCTGCATTGATTAATGGCCTATCAGATTAACAGCGGGGGTCCCTGGCAGTCCCATTCAAACTGAATTGGACTGCCAGGGATCCCTGCTGTGTTAATCCTATGGGTCGTTAGTCAATGCAGAAATGCCTTAAACGTGCCTCAAACTAGCCCAGAACATACCCAGCACATACCCAGCACATACCCAGAATGTAACCCGGCTAGTTTACAGCAAATGTTAGAATAAACGTTGCCTCTACTGTAACATTAGTTATATCATTTATGTCCTGCAGTGTGGCTTTGGACATAAGTATGTGGGTCGTACTACAAGACCCCTAAAAGCCAGAATTGCTGAGCACGTTCGGTTGATTAAAAAGAGAGATTTAAATCACCCTGTGCCTAGACACTTTACATCATGTCCTGAAGGCAGTATTAACAATTTTTCATTTAAAGCTATAGAACATATACCATGCCACCCCAGAGGTGGGAACAGGGAAAATACCCTTAATAAACAAGAGATGTATTGGATATACACTCTCAACACTCTCCACCCCCATGGGATTAACCTTGTTTGGGAGTTAAAACACTTCCTTCAGGGTTAACTATGTGGGGAGTCTTGGGAGTGTGTCTCTTGATACATCTTATACATCCTCATAAGGGTTAATTTACTGTCATATATCTGCCTATAACCTTGGCTTCTCTTATAAGAGTTATGTATTATTTTTCCAAGTATTGTCTTAATATTCAAGTATATTCCAAATATAGGTCTTTATACGTATATTGATTTGTAATTACTGATGGTATGTAGTTGCACTTATATCTTTAGTTTAACATATCACCAAGGTATCAATCATGCTACATTTTGTTTTTGTTCCTTTCCATTTGGTTATAATTCTATATGTTTTCCTTTTTTCTCCCTTGTTTTCACATATATGATATTTATTTATATCATGAATGCTGCTAATCACTTGCTTTTTGTTTTTAACTTATATGTATAATTTTGAATTGTTTTACATTTCATGATCATTGTTATTTGTCCAATCCAAACACTGTTGTCTCTGTTGAGTCCTCCTATGGCCCATTAGCATAATTAACTGATTGCCATCTCCTGTTTGCAATTATGTTTTAACCAATCGTGGGAGAGGATCTGTATGTATAGGATATCAGTGTTGAGAGATTTTTTACTCTTTGATAAAGTTCCACCACGGAACGAAACGCGTCAGAGGTGTTCTCTGTGATGTGCAGCACTCTAGTTTAATAAAGCTGATTTTATTTATTCACTTCCTTGGCTGAGTTCCTGTCGCAGTGACCACCTACAAAGCACATTTTCTAATGTTTTTTACAATTAGATAGATGTAATCCTCGGTATTGTAAGGGTTAGCCTTGGTTTTAAATTTTGTTTTCTGGTTGGTACTTATATATTGATTTTTGTTTACTTGATTGGTTAAAATAGTTGACTTGTTTGGAGTACAGTATTTGTATTTAGCTTGCAATGATATTGTTCACATTCATTTGCAGAATGTATATGGTGCATAGATTTTATGCATCATAAATACAATGTAAATGCAATGTGATGATTGGAATGTGAGTTTTTTCATTGGCATTTGATGATTTAGATTGTAAGATCAGTTAGGTTTATTAAAGGAAATTCATTGTAATTTAGTGTGTCTGTATGGAGAAGTGTTATTTGTAGTACAGTATGGTTTTGATAACCCTTCTACATTTATTTGTATATTGGTTCATCATGTGTGTGTATATATATATACTGTATACATATATATATATATATATATATATATATATATATATATATATATATATATATATATATATATATATATATATATATATATATACTGTATACATATATATATATATATATATATATATATATATATATATATATATATATATATATATATATAGGGATTGTTGTTATATATATTCTGTATATATATATATATATATATATATATATATATATATGTATTTATATTCATGTATTTATTTATTTATTTAGATTTATTTATTAATTGTGGGGCTGCTGTGCGTGTATTTTTTTTATTGTGGGTAGCGGGGGTGGGTGAAGGGGGTATTTGGCCCTTGGTGTGAGTTTAGGACTTGCGGGGGGGTTGCGGGTGCACTTAACCCCTTCACGACCGTAGCAGTTAATACCGCTACGGTCATGAAGGGGTTAAGTGCACCCGCTACCCCCCCGCAAGCCCTAAACAACCACCGTTTGGGCTAATACCCCCTTCACCCACCCCCGCTACCCACAATAAAAAAAATTCACACACAGCAGCAGCACAATTAATAAATAAATCTAAATAAATAAATAAATACATGAATAGAAATAAATACATTTAAAATACATTTTTATTCATAGTGTAGATGTGCAGGGGGTCTCCGGAGCTGAACCGCATTGGTTTCAGGTCCGGGGACCCCCTGCTCCCCGAGATACAGCCTCCTTTATGAGGTGCCGGTATACCTCTGCATTTTAAAGGTCCCGATTACGTGACCGCGGCCTGTAAACCAAGCAGAGGGATACCGGCACCCCCTAAAGTGGCCTGTATCTCGGGGAGCAGGGGGTCCCCGGACCTAAAACCGAAACGTTTCTGCTCCGGAGACCCTCTGCACATCTACAGTATGAATAAAACACACACATCAATAAAGAATCGTTCTTTACCTTTGCGGCTATGTGCTATGGTAATGAAGCAGCATTTCTGTATTTTTAATAATATTGTACAGTGAGCAGGGGGTTCCCTGAGCCAGAAATGAATGCTCAGGGGACCCCCTGCTCCTGCACAATATTATTAAAAATACAGAAATGCTGCTTCATTACCCCCTGCTCCCCGAGATACAGCCCCCGTTAGGGGGTGCCGGTATCCCTCTGCTTGGTTTACATGCCGCGGTCACGTGATCGGGACCTTAAAATGCAGAGGGATACCGGCACCTCATAAAGGGGCCTGTATCTCAGGGAGCAGGGGTCCCCGGACCTGAAACCAATGCGGTTCAGCTCTGGAGACCCCCTGCACATCTACACTATGAATAAAAATGTATTTTAAATGTATTTATTTATATTCATGTATTTATTTATTTATTTAGATTTATTTATTTATTTTTTGGGCGGCTGCTGTGTGTGAATTTTTTTTATTGTGGGTAGCGGGGGTGGGTGAAGGGGGTATTAGCCCCAACGATGGTTGTTTGGGGCTTGCGGGGGGGTAGCGGGAGGGGTTAACCCCTTCATGACCGTAGCGGTATTAACTGCTACAGCCGTGAAGGGGTTAAGTGCACCCGCAACCCCCCCGCAAGTCCTAAACTCACACCAAGGGCCAAATACCCCCTTCACCCACCCCCGCTACCCACAATAAAGTGGGCATGGTGGGTTAACCTCTTCATTGCCTTAGCGGCTATCAGCTATGGTAATGAAGCAGCATTTCTGTATTTTAATAATATTGTGCAGGAGTATGGTGTCCCATGAGCATTAATTTCTGGCTCAGGGAACCCCCTGCTCACTGTACAATATTATTAAAAATACAGTCATGCTGCTTCGTTACCATAGCACATAGCCGCAAAGGTAAAGAACGCGTGTTTATTTATATATGTGTTTTATTCATACTGTACATGTGCAGAGGGTCTCCGGAGCTGAACCGCTGTGGTTTTAGGTCCGGGGACCCCCTGCTTCCCGAGATACAGGCCCCTTTAGGGGGTGCCGGTATCCCTCTGCTTTGTTTACATGCCGCGGTCACGTGATCGGGACCTTTAAATGCAGAGGGATACCGGCACCTCATAAAGGGGCCAGTATCTCGGGGAGCAGGGGGTCGCCGAACCTGAAACCAACGCGGTTCAGCTCCGGAGACCCCCTGCACATCTACACTATGAATAAAAATGTATTTTAAATAATTTTTAATGTGCCGATGTTTGCGCAGAGAGAGCAGCGGATCTCTCTCTGCTGCAAACACATCTCACCCCCGCCGGTCTATAGTATCATTGATGTGCATATACAGTACTGTATGTATACAGTACTGTATGTTAGGGGTTATAGGGGTTGTTGTTATACAGTATATATATGTATGTACAGTATGTATAACAACAACCCCTATAACCCCTAACATACAGTACTGTATACATACAGTACTGTATATGCACATCAATGATACTATAGACCGGCGGGGGTGAGATGTGTTTGCAGCAGAGAGAGATCCGCTGCTCTCTCTGCGCAAACATCGGCACATTAAAAATTATTTAAAATACATTTTTATTCATAGTGTAGATGTGCAGGGGGTCTCCGGAGCTGAACCGCGTTGGTTTCAGGTTCGGCGACCCCCTGCTCCCCGAGATACTGGCCCCTTTATGAGGTGCCGGTATCCCTCTGCATTTAAAGGTCCCGATCACATGACCGCGGCATGTAAACAAAGCAGAGGGATACCGGCACCCCCTAAAGGGGCCTGTATCTCGGGAAGCAGGGGGTCCCCGGACCTAAAACCACAGCGGTTCAGCTCCGGAGACCCTCTGCACATGTACAGTATGAATAAAACACATATATAAATAAACACGCGTTCTTATATATATATATATACTGCATTACAATTCATGAATTTATGCCATCTGGCGGACACGCGAAGCATTGCAGCCTAATAAATCCTGAACCATTATCAATTAACACATCAACCGCGCGTCAGCCGGGCATGCGCCTGGCTGGGAGCGCGGCATGCTCCGGGGGAACAGCGTGGCATTCCAGGAACATGCCAGGTAAAAGCCGGTGATTTGTTCGAATAAAAGCTGCCGCTGCTGTATAGAGGTGGATTCATGTATTTACCATTTTATTTTTAAAAAAAAATCTATATAACTATACAAAAGTGTCTATTATTTATGAAGAAAAGCCTACATTTAGCCTATAATAGTAATAATACCCTCAGAACAGGGCTTCGCCTCAGGCCTTAAACTCTTCTAGCCAGGGCATTATTGGCCAGTATTGCCCTGTTCTGAGGGGATTATTACTTAAATATACTGTAACTGAACTAGAGCCTTGTGAAACTGTGCACTTTTTTTTTTATTATTTATCTAAGTAAAGTACAGTATGTTCAATCTTGTTTGAGATGTTTTGTTATATAACCAGTCAAATAATTATCTTTTAAACCTCAGTGACATAATTATTGGGTTTCCCTTTAATTACATTTTACTCTCAAGAAATGTCTTTATTATATTCTAACCATCTTCCCTTGTTGAATACAAAGTTAAGTGGCAAATATCTTCTTTTTGAGCTTTATTTTCATTAGGAGAGAAAGATAAAACAAAATTGCAGCCTTCATGTATAGTAGTACGAAACTCTATAATGTATGTTCTATAAAAAGAATATAGATCTTCTAGGCTTAATGTTAACACAATTAGATGGGTAAGTGGTACGTCAGACTACATTAGCATGTAATAATTTAATTTTTAATGAAAGCTGCAATGCTGCTTTTGACTGTGCAGTAACTTGTGAGGACACACAACAGACTCAGCTGAAATGGTTGTCTTACTTATTAATATTTAGTTGAGAGGGAAGTGTGGAAGTTTATATTTAAAGTGTGAGTTTCACATGTCATGAGTGTTTTTGTTCATCAACATTTGAGAACAAACTTTGTGCAAGGTTTGCAGAAATTCTTTGAGACCAGTTATTTGAATTTGCATTCTTAAAGCACAACATTCTGAGCATTCCATGTGTTTGTGATCGCGCGTGTTCGGGCAGCAAAAACATATTGCAGACTCCCTAGGAGGCCGCCCCTATTGCTTGCACGCACACACACGACGGAGGGCGATGGCGGGACTGCATTTTCAAAAGACAAGATTTTTGTCTTTCAACGCGGTGGCCGAGCGATGGCTACGTCACGGTTGTGGTTCAGCCAATGAGGGTGAACCAGCCACGTGATGTCACGGCCACATCCCTGCCACACCTCCCCATCGCCTGAACATCGCTAGGAAGGAGAGTTTACAGATCGCTTGTGCTAGGCCCGCGCTGCATGTCTTGTGTGTGCGCTCTCGCAAGCAAATGGACTATATAATCCTGGCCTAATAGGTACTATAGGTTCTGCAAAATACTGTAACACTAGTGATAGTTATTGATTCTCTTATAATTAAATATTTTTTTATTTGGGGAAATGTTTGTAGATAATTTTAAATTAAGTAGAACTAGCGTGTTAGTCCAGTGGCAATAGTACAGAGTAATTGAGTACTACAGTATTAGGTGAAACCTTTTTTATTTGGACTGCCCTGTCCTAGAGGCAATGTGGAAAATAATCAAAGATCTGCAACCCATGCTGACAGAGGATGAAACATTGAAATACATTTTCCCCAAACCTCCTAGCCTTGCATTCCGGCAACCGCCAAACCTCAGACAGAAGTTAGTCAATAGAAAACTTCATGACGAACTGATTGACGCTGTTAATCGCACAAGACCATGCAACAAGACATGCTGCAAACTTTGCAAACATATTTGCCAAGATACCACAGCCAGTCATACAGATGTAGCCTATTTGTATCCGGGGATTTCCTGACTGGAGGCTGTCCCTTACGTGAGATTTCCCACGAAATTTACGCAAGTTATCCGCGATTTAACCTGGGTGAAGTGAGACCTGAAGGCGGGCAGAAATTTGATATGTGGCATGATATGTAATACCAGCCAGACTCTCAAGTTAGTGATCGCGAGTTATTGTGTCCCCTCCCGTCTAGCTGTAGGAAAAACATGCTGGCAAGGGCTAGGCTGAATATGTACTGCATGTTACATGCTGACAATCGCTAGGTTGAGTGACACTCACTGTACTGCATGTTACATGTTGCTAAGGGCTAGGCTAAATGTGTACTGCATGTTACATGCTGACAATGGCTAGCCTGAATGTGTACTGCGTGTTACATGGTGACAAGGGCTAGCCTGAATGTGTACTGCATTGTAGGCGGACGCTCACAGAGGTATGCAAGGGAGACTGGTTATGGTGAAATTAAATAAGGCTTTTATTGCGCCTGTTTCCTTAACATCAGGAAACCATCCAAACAAGGGGTAAACAAAGCTTCTATTCACTTGGGAGTATTTCTAGTGAAATACTATGCACTCCACAACTCCCTTTAGATAAGCATGTCTCCCAGCCCCAAACATATAGCATGAAATGAACAGATATAAAAAGTCTTATAAATGAAAGTCTTATCTGTTAGCTGGGCTGCTATAGGGGAACCTTCTCTGCTCTCTTGGAACCGCACCCTTGTGTGCACAGGAAATGTCAGGCTCCAGATTAGAATCTTGTCCCCTTTGTCTTGTGGTCAGCTTGTCGCTCAAGACATCTGTCCTTCCTTGGTTCAGCCCAGTTGTGGACTAAGGAATCTCTGCTCTGTCTCCAAGTTCAGCTCAGGTGTGAGCTAAGGAGTCTCACTTCCTGTCTCAAAAGACAGGCTTTTCAAAGCAATCAGGCAGGTGGTGTTTGTTAATTGACTACCAGCAGTTAACCACCACACTGCTGGATTAGAGGCACATTACCTGAACAGGGATAACTCCCCTATTACATACCTCCCCTGTTTGTGGGAAGCTCGGGCTTGCAACGGCCAAAGCCCATCCTTCCACTCTCATTCTAGATATCTCTGTGACTTGAATGAGAGTGGATGGAGGAAGAGAACCCTCAGTCCCGCTGGGATTGGAGCCCTTTCTCCAGTTTATTCGTGTCTCCTCCCGAAGGTGCTTGAGATCAGCACTCCTCAGTCACTCGAGGAGGACTTTTTCTAAGTATTGTCTTTTTGCTATGTGCGCGGTCATGAGATTTCCCTCCCGTCGGGTGCTCGTCTTATTGTAGGCAGACTGTATGGCAGTAGTTGCAGAGCGTTTAAAAACAGCCCTTTGAGTTTTCTGCTCTTGAAGCTGTCTCTCTGCCCTTTTTCCACTCAATGGGGTTGCTAGTTCAGCCTCTTTGGGATTAAGTTGTAATTCCACACCCACTTCCAGAGAATGTTCCATCTTTTCAGATGGATTCTTCTGGTTTTGATTCAGCACGTGTACCTTATTTTATTGCCTGTTGGGTGGCTGAAGGTTTTGCTAGTGCTTGTTTAGGTGGTTCAAATTTTGCAACCTTGTCTTTCAGACGAGCGGTATTCCCAGCTCTCACTGTACCCTTGTCTTCATGGGTTTTTGTGGCTGTGGGACACTGACGCTTAGTCAGGGTCAATACTTGTCCTTGTAGAACTTTTATCTCATCCGCGAGAGATCCCTGTTTTTTGAGTGCGACTTGCAAGTCTCTTCTCAGGGAATTTATCTGCACGTTTTGCTTTCTCTGAGCTTGCTTCCACATTTTTATTGCATTGTGAAGCACTATGAATTTCTTTGCTTGGGCCGCAGTTACTTGTTTTAGTTTCTGGACCTTCTTGTGCTCCCTTTTGTGCCGGGTCACCTGGGTTCTAAGCTTGGCCTCTAGCAATGCTTTGGTGACACTCAGGGTAGCCTTCAGATTCTCATGCTGCTTTGCGGGGACATACTGGGTAATCAGACGTTCCTGCAGCACTTGAATTTCTTTAACAGCCTGCAGAGTTTCTTCCTGCAGAGTTCGCTGCTTCTCCTCTGCCTTCTCGAGGTGCGTACGCAGACCTTGCAGTTGGTTCTGCAGTCGGTGCTCTGCTTCAAACTTCTCACCTTCCAAAAGTCTATTTATTTCTTTAAGCTCGTGCAGCTTTTCATTCTTTTCCTTGACGTTGTTTGTCAAATGAAAATTTTCTTCTTTGAGTTTTAAGTTTTTTCTTTTTAATCTTAAATGTTCTGCTTTTTCAGTCTCAGTACTATTCAGGGCCTCCTTGCAGTCCTCCTTCCATTTATGCACATCTGCTTTGAGAATGACAGTCTCCTGGCGTGAGACTTCCTTCTCTAGGTTGAGGGTCTGAAGCTCCTTCTGAGAGACTTGGAGATCTGTATTAAGATTGACCATCGTTTCTTTAGAAATGTCCAGCTCCTCAGTGAGACTGTGTAGTTCCTTTCTGGCAACTTCCAGGTCTGTGCGACAGCTGTTGGTCTCATGATGTGAGGCATCCAGTGCTCTGCGGAGTGTATGAACCTCTTTCTGAGATACGTCTACGTCTGTCCGGACACTGTTGACCTCCTGTTGTGAGGCATTCAGCTCTATGCGAAGAGTGTGAACCTCTTGCGGGAAGACTGTCATCTGCTTCAGTGCCTCCTCATATTTCCGCTTCAGCTCAGCCATCATTATATCAGATTGGCTCTGCTTTTCATCCATGGCGGAAATAGTAGCGTTTGCAGTATCTAGCTCAGTCTTGAGATCGTCCAATTCTGTCCTGGCCAAAGAGTACATTGTGAGCACATCTTTCTGTAGGTTCACGTTATTTTCCAGGAGCCGATCACAGTCACGCCTGGCATTTTTCAGGGCATCCTAAAGGCTGGTCAAGGGATCGACACTCACTGGTTCCGGCTCCGCTTCCCTGGGAGGTTGGTTGGGGGTTCCTCACTATTGGCACCGGACAGACACTTCTTTGGGGTACACGACTTCTGCCTTGGGCCCTCTGGATATTCGGTTAACCGCGGGACGAATTCTCCATTTTCTGTAGGCTGCAGGGCATCTCGGCCCCCCTTTTTCTCCACAGGATCTGTGGACGTGTCTGTTCCTTCCACGGTAAGTGAAGAACCGCTTTTCTTTTTTTGCCTTTTTGTTTTGGATGACACCATCCCCTCAGTGATACTGGGGTCTCCATCTTCATTCGAAATTTTAGCAGCGTCACTGGATCCACCTGGCTTTTCTTGCAACTGTAACAGCTGACGGAAATATTTGGTTATCCACTGCTCCCGCTCTTTCTCCTGCCGATCATATTTGTCATCATAGGGAGCAGTCTTTTCGGTTCGTACCGAGTTCAGGCACCCCCACCATTCTTGGGGTGTTTTGTGGGTGTGACTCGGTTTGGGTTCCTCATAAGAGATGTCTTCCTCCTCATCGGACTGGAAGGGCCACTCTTCCGTGGGGTAGGGTTCATTACAGGAACGCTGCATCTTGTCCTCCATTTTGGGGCTATCAGGTGTAATGTTGTTCCTGACCTCAGGAGGCGCTATTACAGCTGTTGCCACTGTATTTGCTAGAACCCCTAATTATGGTAGTCCTACAGGTGGGCCTATTTTGCTTGTAGAGGTCGTAGCTCTCACAGGCATCTCTGTAGACTTGGGTAAGTTTACAATATCAGCAGTACTGTGCACACATTTTCTCTCATCAGGTATACAGGATGTGCAGTTGCTAGGTAAAAAAAGTCTATTTGCTTTACACCATTTACTTGCTAGGTATAATCTCTCATTAGGTATGCTGGATGTGCAGTTGCTAGGTAAAAACTTCTGTTTGCTTTACACCATTTACTTGCTAGGTGCAATCTCTCTGCTTCAGCCAAATAATGTGATTTTCTGCTTGAGTTCAGTCTCTACTTTGGGTATTATGACATTCACTCTTCACAGTTTGGGATACCTTTTACACAGCTCAGCAATTCCCCTTTTTTTTTTAGAAGGCAATTTTATGCTCAGCACTTGTTTACTGAAAATTCCCCTGCTTCAGCACAGTCTTGCATCAATTTTCACATTTTTCTGCATATACTCCATTCACAACTGGTAGTCAGATGCAGTGTGGCAGCCTTTACTTGCAGAATCAGTACCGCTCGTGGGTCACCATCTGTATTCACTGCTTCAGCTAAACATTTGAAAACAACAAATGCCTATCCCTTTAAGGGCTAACTCACTTCTTGCACGCTGACTATGGCTGGAAGGCAAATCCCCTATTTCAATGACCATATTACACTTTATTGTGATAGGCAAATAAGGTTTACCTGCATCAGCAGTCTCTCTCTCTCTCCTCTTGGGATTGGGGAAAAGAGTCCATCTGTGGTTTTGTAAGTTTCAATGCAGGTTAGATTTCCTGCCTGGGTGTGTATCACTTAAATTCTGGTCTCTGCTGCATGAGATTTTTTTATTTATGTTGCTCAGACGGTTTGAAGACAAAAAAGCACAAAAAAAATTTTCACAGCCAACTCTGGTCCCTTCTAACTTCAAAGACCACCTCTCATCCCACTTCGGACACCATATGCAGGCGGACGCTCACAGAGGTATGCAAGGGAGACTGGTTATGGTGAAATTAAATAAGGCTTTTATTGCGCCTGTTTCCTTAACATCAGGAAACCTCCCAAACAAGGGGTAAACAAAGCTTCTATTCACTTGGGAGTATTTCTAGTGAAATACTATGCACTCCACAACTCCTTTTAGATAAGCATGTCTCCCAGCCCCAAACATATAGCATGAAATGAACAGATATAAAAAGTCTTATAAATTAAAGTCTTTTCTGTTAGCTGGGCTGCTGTAGGGGAAGCTTCTCTGCTCTCTTGGAACCGCACCCTTGTGTGCACAGGAAATGTCAGGCTCCAGGTTAGAATCTTGTCCCCTTTATCTTGTGGTCAGATTGTCGCTCAAGACATCTGTCCTTCCTTGGTTCAGCCCAGTTGTGGACTAAGGAATCTCTGCTCTGTCTCCAAGTTCAGCTCAGGTGTGAGCTAAGGAGTCTCACTTCCTGTCTTAAAAGACAGGCTTTTCTAAGCAATCTAATCAGGCAGGTGGTGTTTGTTAATTGACTACCAGCAGTTAACCACCACACTGCTGGATTAGAGGCACATTACCTGAACAGGGATAACTCCCCTGTTACATGCATGTTACATGTTGATAAGGGCAAGGCTAAATGTGTTCTGCATGTTACATGCTGACAAGGGCTAGGTTGAGTGACACTCACTGTACTGCATGTTACATGCTGAAAAGGACTAGGCTGAATGTGTACTGGATGTTACATGCTGGCAAGGGCTAGGTTGAGTGACACTCACTGTACTGCATGTTACATGCTGACAAGGGCTAGTTTGAGTGGCACTCACTATACTGCATGTTACATGCTAACAAGGGCTACAAAACCTTAGTACTTTATGTACAGTACTACTGTAAGTGTATTACATTTACTGCTAAAGAGTAAAAAGTCATAAAACAATGAAACCAGTGAACATTTTATAAAAAAAAACTTATTTTTTATTACATGAAAAACAATCATAGTACATTTTTAGTTGATTCTTGTGAAATTAAGTGTTTGTCCCCATAGCTGTGGGTGTTCCAGGGAAGACGCATTTTATGCCTTAAAAATGCATTTATGTTGTCTTTCACAGCTCAGAAAAGAACCGGGTTCATAATGAAATTACGTTTTATTTCGTCCATAATATTTCTGCACAAATTCGAAGGCAGTGCTTTCTTGCCCCTATTGCCATCATAATTAACCACCTTAAACCACTGAAGATACAGCTCATAATTGGCATGGTGTTTCATAATGAGAAGGGCTACAGTAGTATGGCCACTTTTCCAGCACTTCTCAAAAAGTATTTTTCCCGTATGCTCTGCAGGAGGTCTGTAAGCATTATGTCTGGGATCGCGCACGTATCGAGTTGCATTTGAAGCTGTACTCTCCCGGGTGCTGCTATTCATGCAGCAGGTGTGCTGAATTCACTGAGAGAGTATAGATGGGGGGCTTCACATTTGCACCAGTACATCTCTGGGTGCAGCAGGTGTAGGTGCAAGAGGTGTGCTTCTGTCAGTGGGTGAGGTTAGAGTGTCTGGTAGGATGCTTTCATCCGGTGGTGTGCATTGTCTTGGCGGTGTGCATGAGAATTCCTGTGAAGAAGGTGCAGGTGGTGGATGGTGTTCCTCCAGGTCACCCTCCTGCTCCTGTGTCGGACTTCCAGGGAGAGGGACAGAAACAAAATAATATAGCCCAGCAATGTCATTGTCAATGTTGCCCATGCCCCTCTCCATCACCTCCATTGTCTCCAAAAGTTGATCCAACTTTGCCTCCATTCTTTCCCTGTATTGCTGTGTTGTGTTACAAATTCTTCCGTAGTCACTTAAAGATTCCAGTATGCGACCTACGGAACTCGGGCTCACAAAGGTGTGAGGGTGGAATCATATTTTGTCTCTAAGAGGCTGGGTGATCTTTAACTTGTCCTGTTACCTACTAGTGTGCCCTTTTATCATCCTGCATTGCCAACAAATGTATCCTAATTTCCTGTCTCCCTTTCCTATGCCTTTTGTACAATCAAGGTCTTGTTCTAGACACATAGCAATACATGACCTCTTTCTTTCCAGCTGCCTCATTCTTTATTAACCCCATTGATCTCCCATTCTAAATTAAGCCATAGTGGATTTATTTTAGGCCAGAGAGCAGACAAAGAGATGGAGTGGCATTGTGCTCTCACTTCATATAAATTGTTTATGCTCATCTTTCAGGCCAATGAGAACAGCCAATATGCTACTTCTTTCATTCCTGTAGCTGTCATCTACTGCCTCATTGGCCTGTCTTGTTGCCTGGCTTCTATCAGACCTGCCATGACTAGCACTCACTTGTTCTTGTTTTCTCTTGTCTTTGCTATCAGTGTAACATAAATATACCCCTTTCTTGTTGTAAACCTCATCACCTTCATTCAACCTCTTTCTCTACCCTAACTAACTCCCCCTTTTGGACAGGACCTGTAGATACAAACGACTCTTTATACATCTGTTTTTTGTCCATTTTCACCCTCTCTTTGCATAACTTAGAAACCACTACCAGTACTACAGTACCATTTTATCTACACTAGACCAGACAGTGTAATCGTCCAGGACTCTTTTCCTCCTATACTTTAATCAAGATGCACACAGTACCCACTACCACCAAATGTGTTTCAGCTCTACAGAACATCTCACAATGTTCAAAAGCTGACCTATTTCTTTTTAAGCAAAAATATCACTCATTCCTTATATTTATCCTGTTTTCCAAACTCCAACATGGTATTTAAGTATAACCTCTACCAAGTCACAGCAGCTCGCTAAATGTAATGATGACTCAAAACCATGCCCCTTACTTTAAAGAAACAAGCATGATGATACAATCAAATCTCATCTACATATCCTTCCTGTCAACAAATAAACACTCAAATTCCTATGCTAAGAGACAGTGGAAGAAGTCTCCCACAAAATAACTCATCCACTTCAATTTATCCTTTCACATTTCCTCCATTCCTTCACTTAATACTCAATACTGATATAACCAGTGTTCACGCATGTTTACTGTACAGTGTGTAACATTCACCTTTGCTATTTAGTCTACTGTCTTATATGTTGTTTGTCTCAAAAGTACTAGAGCAGTTTCTTCACAGCTACATACAGTACTAGAAGGTCTCATCTCATCTTCCATGTTTAAAATAGGTAAGGTTAAAAAGGCATTTGTCCATCAAGTCCAAGTTTTTATTTACAATAATCAGTTATCCCTCCTAGATGTGCAAATGGGCCTTTTCTCAGTTTTCAAAAGTATTTTAATTAATTTTGTATTGACTAATTTCGTGATTTGACAAAATATCTTGTATTTTTTGCAAAAAAGTGTGAAATGTCACCTTTTTTAATGAAAAACAAACCAAGGTCACACGCCCAATCCTAATGTGACCTGTACATTGGTCATGTAATCCCTGTAAATTTAGCTGTTTGGTTCCGCTAAAAAAAAACTAGTGCATTTCACAGAATTTTCTACATCTGACTCCAGTTAATAGTAATCAAATTGATCCAAGGATAATCTGTTACCTTTCAATCTGCTAGGCACATCCTGTTAGTATTTAGTTTTTCAAAGGTTTCAGAACCCATTTTTAAAACATCTTACCTGACATCACCAACTTCTAAATTAGTCGATTTGTCTTCTTATACTGTAAAGAACACTTGCTTGTTGTTGTTGGTATAATCCAGGTGTGGGAAACGCCAGTCCTCAAGGGGCCACCAACAGTAGAGTGACCAGATTTTCAAAATGAAAAACCGGGACACATTAAAAAATTATTTATAAAACAAATTACATCACGTGACGCTCCCAGTTGCCATGACGAGACACTGACGTCTGGCGGTGACATGTTGCCATGACAATGTGGCATCACGTGATGCCTCGGCGCCATAATGAGTCCAGTTGTCATGTCAACTTGATGCCGCGTGAAGTCACGGAGCGTCTCGTTGTTATGGCAATGGGCATTACGTGACGTCGCACAGCCATGTTGACGGAATTTGGAGGGGAGGATACAGACAAAGGCAAGATAAATATATAATAAATAGATCTAAAAAATGTTTATCTCCACACAGAGCCACTGACCCACACACCCAGAGCCACTGACCTACACACAGAGCCACTGACCCACACACACACAGCCACTGATCCACACACCCACACACAGAGCCACTGATCCACACACCCACACACAAAGCCACTGATCCACACACCCACACACAGAGCCACTGACCAACACACACAGCCACAGAGCCACTGACCCACACACCCACACACACAGTGCCACTGACCTACACACAGAGCCACTGACCCACAGACACAGCCACACACACACACACACACTGACACACACACACACACACACACACACACACACACACACACACACACACACACACACACACACACACACACACTGACACACAGAGTCACTGACCCACACACATACACAGCCACTGACACACACACGCAGCCACTGACACACACACACACACACACACACACACACACACACACACACACACACACACACACACACACACACACACACACACACACACACACACACACACACACACACACACACACACACACACACACACACACACAGCCACTGACACACACACACACTTACACACACTGAGCTACTGACCCACACTGCCACTAACACACACACCCACACACAGAGCCACTGACACACACCCACACACAGAGCCACTGACACACACAGAGCCACTGACCCATGCACACACACAGAGAGCCACTGACCCATACACACACACACACACACACACACACACACACACACACACACACACACACACACACACACACACACACACACACAGAGCCACTGACCCACACACAGAGCAACTGACCCACACACAGAGCCACTGACCCACACACAGAGCTACTGACCCACACACAGAGCCACTGACCCACACACAGAGCCACTGACCCACACACAGAGCCACTGACCCACATACAGAGCCACACACAGAGCCACTGACCCACACATATCCACTGAGCCACATGCACAGAGCCACTGACCCACACACAGAGCCACTGAGCCACACGCACAGAGCCACTGAGCCACTGACAGGCACAGACCCAGAGATACTGACATGCACAGAGCCAGAGACACGCACAGAGCCAGAGACATGCACAGAGCCAGAGACACGCACAGAGACACCATCACGCACAGAGACACCATCACGCACAGAGACACCATCATGCACAGAGCCACCGACACGCACACACACACAGAGAGCCACCGACAAACACACACACAGAGCCACCGACACACACACACACACACACACACACACACACACACAGAGCCACCGACACACACACATACAGAGCCAGTGACACACACACACACACAGAGTCAGTGACACACACACACACACAGAGCCAGTGACACACACACACACACACACACACACACAGAGCCAGTGACACACACACACACACACAGAGCCAGTGACACACACACACACACACACACACACACACACACACACACACACACACACACACACACACACACACACACACACACACACACACACACACACACAGAACCAGTGACACACACACACACACAGAACCAGTGACACACACACAGAACCAGTGACACACACACACACACACACACACACACACACACACACAGAACCAGTGATACACACACACACACACACACAGAACCAGTGATACACACACACACACACACACACACACACAGGACCAGTGACACACACACACACACACACACAAGAAGTCGTAAATGGTGGTGCAGCTGCCTTAGAAAGAACGATGACCAAAGATTGCAATAAAAACTAAGTACAAAACTTTTGTACTTAGTTTTTATTGCAATCTTTGTTCATCGTTCTTTCCAAGGCAGCTGTACCGCCATTTATGACTTCTTGTACTTTGTTCACCCTCTCCGGTAGGAGCACGCCGACAGCACATAGATCTCCAGATCATCAACTAAGTGAGTAACCTTTACTTTTCACTTACTCCATGTGTCACTGTATGTATACAGCACCGCAAACCACTGACAACCACACAAGATCTACCTATCAAGGCTAGTGGAAGTCTATCAGGAATGGTTATGAAAAGACACGATTTGTGACATTATTGCTATTGACTGATGTGGATTATGGAGGTCTAGGCTTATTATGCTGTCTTTTTCTGGGAAGGAAAACAAGATTTTAAAGGCTACAAAGTCTATGTTATACACGTGGATATTCCCAGTGAGCATTGCTAGGGGAGCATTTAACCCCTTAGGCCTCGGCCATGGTAAGCGCTTACTCGCTGAAGCGTGCTGACGCTCCCTCATGCTTGCCAGAGAACCAGTGACACAAACACACACAGAACCAGTGACACACACACACACACACACACACACAGAACCAGTGACACACACACACACACACACACATAGAACCAGTGACACACACACAGAACCAGTGACACACACACACAGAGCCAGTGACACACACACAGAGCCAGTGACACACACACACAAAGCCAGTGACACACACACAGAGCCAGAGCCACACACACACAGCCACACACACACACACACACACACACAGCCACACACACAGAGCCACACACAGACACACACTCTCACTCTCTCACTCTCTCACTCTCTCACTCTCTCACTCTCTCACACTCTCACACTCTCACACTCTCACACTCTCACACTCTCACACTGTGTCCTACCTTTCACTCTGGAGCATGGGGGGGGGGGGGAAGCCATCTTGACTGGCAGCAGGCACCTCACTTCCGGCTCTCACTGCTGAGGCTCTGCTGTCACTAACCCCGCCCCCTACCCCCACCCTCTGCAGCCAGACCGGCCTCCGCTTTCCTCCTGCTCTCCTCTCTACCTGAATTCTGTGCTCTCTGCTGCCCCCTGCTCTGATGGCCAAAACCGGAACAGCGACAAAAACCCAGACATTTTAAAGAATGCGGGGCAGCCAGGACAGCCATTAAAAAAACGGGACAGCCATTAAAAAAACGGGACTGTCCTGTCTAAACCGGGACAGCTGGTCACCCTAACCAACAGGTCAGGTTTACAGGATATCTCTGCTTTTGAAGAGGTGGCTCAATCAGTGGCTCAATCAGTGGCCCAGTTGAAGACTAAGGACTGGAGTTCAAAATGAGGACAGAACCTCATCTACACCAGTGTCTCTCCTTCACACAGTTTTTGAACTGTCATACAAAAGAGTACATTTTGTTTCAACACACCAGTAAACCAGAACATATTTGCAATTATTTTTTGATGCCTCAAGTGCAAAACACAGTATGACTTTTTTTACTTGTTATGCTGGAACTTCTTTTAGTAATTTTAACTAAACATCAAAAAACAAAAGTGTAGTATTCTGGTGATAATGGTCTTGAATTATACAGTGTCATTTGATGTCAGTACCCAGGAAGAATGCACAGCATTTGCTTACACTGATTAGTTCAGCTTGACACAGATTGCTTGTTTACAGTACCTAAGTGCTGCAGAGATAAGAATAAATCAATTGTCTACATCTTGTGCCTACAAGAACTATTTAGTAGTTCAGTTTCTACATTGCCTCGGCTAGGTCACCAATAGCGAGGTTCAACATTATTGCTAAAGTTTGTAAATCAGGTGAGTTTTGCTGGTGTTTTTTAGAAAAAGGTCAATGGGCAAGGTCATGTCGCCCTTTATGTGCTGCCGTGTTTGCTAAATTATTTCTAAAACTTATGACATTTTGGTGTAATATTGGTGAAATTGACTTTTTTTGTTTCTTTGAGGAGGTAAGTAGGAATTTAGACCGGGTAATGCAGTTGATGTGGTCTACTTAGATTTTGCAAAGGCTTTTCATAAAATTCCACACAAGAGGTTGGTGTACAAAATAAAGCAAATTGTATGCTTTATTATAAATAAAGCAAATATGTATAAAAATGTATGCTCCTGGATTGAAGACTGGTTGAAGGATAGACAACAGAGGGTTGTCATAAATGGAACTTTTTCAGGTTGGGCTAAGTTGTGTGTGGAGTACCTCAGGGATCGGTACTGGGACCCCTACTTTTTAACTTGCTTATTAATGACCTTGAGTTTGGCATCGAGAGCAAAGTCTCCATCTTTGCTGATGATACTAAATTGTGTAAGGTAGTAGAATCAGAGCAGGATGTAATTTCTCTTAAGAAGGACTTGGAGAGACTGGAAACGTGGGCAGGTAAATGGCAGATGAGGTTTAATACAGATAAATGTAAGGTTATGCATTTGGGATGCAAGAATAAACTGTCAACTTACACATTAAATGGGGATACATTGGGGGAATCCTTGATGGAGAAGGATTTAGGAGTGCTTGTAGACAGCAGGCTTAGCAATAGTGCCCAGTAGTCATGCAGTAGCTGTAAAGGCAAACAAGATCTTATCTTGCCTTTAACGGGCAATGGATGGAAGGGAAGTAAACATAATTATACCCCTTTACAAGCATTAGTAAGACCACACCTTGAATATGGAGTACAATTTTGGGCACCACTCCTGAGAAAAGACATTATGGAACTAAAGAGTGCAGAGAAGTGCCACCAAATTAATAAAGGGGATGGACAATCTATCTTATGAGGAGAGGCTAGCTAAATTAGATTTATTTACATTAGAAAAGAGGCGTCTAAGAGGGGATATGATAACTATATACAAATATATTCGGAGACAATACAAGGAGCTTTCAAATAAACTATTCATCCCAAGGGCAGTACAAAGGACTCGGGAGCATCCCTTTCGGTTGGAGGAAAGGAGATTTCACCAGCAACAAAGGAAAGGGTTTTTTTTTTTTTTACAGTAAGGGCAGTTAAAATGTGGAATTCATTACCCATGGAGACTGTGATGGCAGATACAATAGATTTGTTAACAAAAAAAGGTTGGACATCTTTATAGAAAGGAAAGGTATACAGGGATATACCAAATAAGTATACATGGGAAGAATGTTGATCCAGGGATTAATCCGATTGCCAATTCTTGGAGTAAGGAAGGAATTTATTTTTCCCCTTATGAGATATCATTGGATGAAATAACACTGGGTTTTTGTGTTTGCCTTCCTCTGGATGAATAAGTATAGATATAGAATAAAGTATCTGTTGTCTAAATTTAGCATAGGTCGAGCTTGATGGACATACTGAACGTCTTTTTTCAACCTCATCTACTATGTAACTATGTAACTTTTATTTTTAAAAAGCTCAGCACTCTGAATGGCATAATTCATACCAATATTATATATTAACTTTACACACCCTAGTAATATGCTGGAGCCAGCTAACATGTATGGCCATCTTTGTATGTTTTACGCATCAGTTGTTTGTTACCACTAAGTCTAAATGGACTCAGATCCCCATCAGTAGAGCTATGCAGAAAAAACTATTTCTCCCTGCGGTATTATTGTGAAATGTGAATTTTCTCTTTTTTGGAAAGTTGGAATACATTTCAGTGACATATAGAAGTGTGAATTGTGAATGTAGGGTATTTATTGAAGAATGTTTCCAAAGTTCAGCACTTTATATAGCTATACTAGATTTTTCTGCATCTCTTTATCCAGAGTAAATCAATAAATCAGTCAATACAGTATGCTGTGAAAATCTGCAAAATGCAAAAAAGGATACACATTCCACGAAAATGCTCAAAGTCAGTGCAGAGTACTGTAAATGACTACTTCAGTAATAGGTGATACCTTTTTTTTATTTATTTCTACTTAATTCATTAAAGTCAGTGGAAATTGCACATAAGCAAAAATAACTTATTTTGTCTAGCTATCTGAGTCAGTGCTAGAGGGGCTGCAACATATTGCTTGCATTTCTCAAACATGAGTACCAAATTGTATTAATATCCTTTTACAGATAAATCTGTGTGTTCTGCACAGTTCTATAACAGATTTCTGGTTAAAGCTCAGTAAATGAAAAAATATTATTATTAGTAACTCATAATAATATGTAATCCATGTCAATGTCACTGTATTAATGTTGGTATTGTTTATTCTTTGCAGTATTCTGCCAACAATATGAAAAAGATAAAAGGGTCTCTGTGTATCCCGTTTTTCATCAGTGAATGAAATTCCCCCCCCCTCCCCTCCCCTCCCCTCCGTACCCCTCCCCTCCCTTCCTCACCCCTCCTCCCTCCCCACCCCTCCTCCCCTCCCCACCCTATTAATTTTATTAAGACTGTAGTATCAACCATCAAGCTCAATGGGTTGATTCTAGTTGCCAAATCTAAGAAACTCAATTAACAACTTTGTTATACAGTATTTAGTTCCACCGAACTGACAAATAATATTTTTGTACCACCGCATTTGCCCTCAAAAGGGCCGCACATTACACAAACATATATGTTGAACACTATAAGTACTCTACCTCTTGTCTTCTACACAGGGAATTAGTGATTAGCAAACGAGGAGTATTTGTCAGTGCACAACAATTAGGCTGCACTTATAGTGACTGGTGATGGCGACATCGCTCCGAAACAAATCCATTGACTCTGCCGCAAGCGCTTATAGTAAGCGCGACGGCGACGGAGCGACAGAGCGATCAAAATTTTTGAAGCCGTGTCTATTTTATTTTTTAGAGAAAGTCGCCACATGTGACTGTCTCTAAACCAATCAGAGAACGTGGCCCGCCCCCTTTTGTGATGTCACTGGCCTTGTCACCGGCGACGTCGCTTCAAATCAAATTATAACTTTTGCTGGTGGTGACGGCGACTGATTACGTCATCTGTCGCGTCGCCAGCACTATAAGTGCAGCCTTAAGCAGTTGAGGCAGCAGGAGAAGCAGGAGAAGCTGCGATTCATACCAATAACATCTACTCTCCCTCTCCATAGAAGAGAAAAAAAGAGTGAACTGATGGGAGGGGGGGGGGGGGTGTGAAACCCCCGAGGACCGAAATCGGCCCCTGAGCAACTTGTGGCCCACCGATGCTGTTAAGGCACAAATACAGTATGAATGATTTCAATGAAAGTCCCATTGTGAGGCTTTGCTATGCAATTCAATTAATCTCTGCAAAGGAAACCACATATAAAGTAGATCTGCTACAGATCTTACTGAATTGTAAAAATTTAATTTTTGCCACGTTTATGATATTGAGTCTTCCCCCATTCAGATTTGCAAACCACACTGATTTATTAAAAAAGCAAAACTACTGCACATAAGTTAGGAAATTATAGCATTCTTTTTATCCCCACTAAAAAAAAATATTTTCTGTGCAGATTTCATATGATGCAGACTGGCCCTAAGAATCCTATTTAGAGCTGGATATGAAAGAGGACATTTTTCTACTAAAATTACCAAATACATCTCGTAGAAAGTGACATGTTATTTAGCGTAATTAATCAAAACACCTGTATAAATACAATGGGGTCTATGTAGAGTATCAAGGCAATTTTGGTGCAAAAACAGGGCATTTTCCTCCTGCCCCATATATCAAATCATATTTCTCCAATAGTGCTCCACCTGCCCTAACTTGCGACTTGGGGAGTGTCAGTAGTAAGAGTTAGGCAGGAGTTACATGGTGCACATATTATAATGAGATGTATCATATTCTGTGTCTCTGTGAGTCATTTTATTTCCCTTTTACTTGCCCCACAAATATCTCCATATCTGAAGTGGCGTAAGTTTGACATTCGGATCAGATGTAAGAGCAGTTCTTACATATGCACTGATCTGGACCAAACTACAGAGCGGGGCTTCTAAACGCACTTTTCTCTATATTGCTACATGGACCCCAATATACTGTATGCTGCTTAAATCTACACTGTTACTACTGTGTACAAAGATGATTATATTCACATAAAGGATAAATACATTTAACACAGTCCTTGTCTTGAAGAATAAAGACCTCTTACTGAACAAATCACAACTATCTTTTTTAAATGTTGTCATTCAGGTGCAAAATTGATTTTTGATATTGATTAGCTTTGAATGAAAGAGAACACTAGGGAAATGTAGCTCATGTGACATGACAAAGATCAGGTCTAATACATAGAAAGTGTGTAGTGACACACTGCATGTTGCACATTGTAACTGCTTCAAATACAAGAAGATTGTTTCCAATCTGTCTTTGATGCAGAATGTTAAACAGGAGGCCTGTGCTCTTAGTCTTCCCTCAGAATTTGATATGCTTAATTATGTATTACAGTACTTCAGCTAAACTATGAATTCTACTTAAATGTTTAAAAATAAATTAACTAATTTATGATAAAAAAATTTGATCATTTCTTTAAAGGATTTTTTTTAGAAGAAATGTAATGTAACCAAAGGCTGGAACAAGGTGCCTTTTCACAAAGCTGTGATAAGTGGTTTTAAGTGCGATAAATGCCCTTATAGCGTGATACTGCCTGCTCTATTCTATTTTAATCAGACTTTAAAAAATGGCCTTCACTTCTTGGTGAATCCCGCTTTTGGCTTCATGTCTTATAGCATGAAAAAAAAATGCATTGTCGGATGCAAAAGACCTGATTTTATCACTGCTTTGTGAATAGGCCCCCAAGTGTGTGGTGATGGCGGATGGTAATATAATACTTTTCATTACCCATTCACTTACTAAAAACACTATTATCATAGTAATATTCTGAAAAATCTTTATAGTGCTTTCCTCATTAAAAAGTTTGTGAGAGGTAACTTGTACAGATAGGTTCCTTACAGATAAATATGTTCTTCACTAATTTCCTTTTTATATTCTCTTTGTAATGTTTGTGCCACACTGGGCTGTAAAAACATTGTTGCTTGAAATATATGCAGAACTCTCTAGGTGTAAATGTAATATCACCTAGTTATGAGCTCATTAAAATTGTTAATTACAGAAAAACCCTCCAGTTCCAAGTCTTTGTAATCATTTTCACAACTGCACTTAGCTAAACCATAACTCATTGCATTAGGCATTTCAACCTCATCTGCAACCAATCTGGGTATTCTAATCTGAAATCTGTAGCCAGATTAGATCATATCTGACTTCTTTAACACATAGGTGAAACAAATGATAGGCATTTGGACAGTAGGAACCTCAAGCAAATGAATTTCTTTGACTTTTTGATATACAATATACTGTTTTTGAGGTGGTGTGTATTAAAAATAATTCTGCGATGTTATACTGTACACTTTCGTATGATTTTTTTTATGCCTTGTCATAAACAAATACTCTTTCTGGAAATATGGGGTCAGGATTTGTTAAGATCCAATAAGGAGGGGTTTCGTAGGAACAGAACAGCCGCATTTACTGCCATTGAATTGAATGGCAGTTAATGTGGGATTGAGCTGCAACACCTATTACTGGAGATTAGTAGAGAGGGGTGAACCTGATTGAACCTAATCCACCAATTGTTTTACCTAAATACTTTCTGCACACCAAAACCCATCTGAGGATTGGGTACTAAAAATTGGGCATTGACTTGCACCACTGTCACTGTCTATTACCATATCTCCAAGGGATATCTATTTTGTTTAACTCAGATAAGGATTGTAACCTTTAAAGGACTTCAAGCACAAAGTAATAATAACGACTGAGGGCTATGAGCTACTGAGGCCAGGTGAGATTAAATAAAAAACAGGTTTTCTGAAACACACAAGTAAAAGCAGGGTGAAGCACAGCGAATAAAGCAGATGCAGAGAGAAAATAACACAAAAAAGTGACCTGGTGACTTAAGTACTTATAATCTTATAAAGGACATAGATAGTGGGATATATTTACTAAGCAGAATTTCAGCTAAACTATGTGATTCCAATGGTATGGATAATACACTCCTCGGATCGGCATGGTTCAGTACAGCTGAATGGGCTCTCACCTCACCGGCAGCATCAGCCCATCGCATTTCTTACACGCTCCTCTCTCATCCACTTCTGACATCACATGTTTTGGTTTGGAGTCAGCTGATACCCTCTCATAACCCCTTAGGAAGTGACCAGTAGTGTTGTGAAACACGTTTGGTGGAACTTGTGAGACTTGGATGAGTGTCAGAGTGTCAGAGCAATTACAGCTTGAGAGGGTATCAGTTGACTTCAAACCGATGGGATGTTGCTGCCGGCCAGGTGAGAATCCAATCAGCTTTACTTAACCACGCTGATTGGAGGAGTGGATTATCCATACCCTGGAAATCTCATAGTTGGGCTGAAACACCATCCACACATCTCATTGTCACCAGCAAGTTGGGAGGAGAGTTAAGGCTATGGAGTCCCATAGAGCAGAGAACTGAGGCAAGCCGCCAAAGGTGAAACACCAGCAGCAAAGGGATCGTGCCATCCGTATCACCTGAGAGTCAACCTCACTCTTAGCGAGACAAACTGGGACAAGGAGTAGAGCCCATTGGATCTATCAGGATTTTTTACCTCGCAAGCTGGAACTAGGGTTGCTTGGTGACTTGTCCAAAAATACTAAACACAGTGGTGAAAAGTGCGCCGCTCCCGAGAATGGTTGGTGAGGAAGAACTTTATTTATAAATGACCTGACTGTTACGTAATTTTTTCTAAATTTCACTCCAAGTATTCTCCAATTTGCACCAAATTATATTCTATTTCGTAAAAAATCTGGGGAGGAGTCTTGGGAGAGAGTTCCCTTCCGAGGATTTTGTAAGGAAATAGAATATGAAATAATGCAAATTGATGCAAATTGGTGCATGCTTGGAGTGAAAGTTAGAACAAATGATGTAGTGGTCAGATCATTTATAAATAACTGACCTGCAGTCATACTGTACATGACGAGCAATACTAATCTTAATGCTCCTCCCACAAATTCCACCATTGTTGCACCCCTCCTCATCCTCTCTCCCTTTATCCTCTCACCCTCCCACCCCCTTGTCCTCTCACCCCCTCCCCTCATCCTTCCCTCATCCCCCTCCCTTCATCCTCTCATCCCCCCTGTCTTCATCCTCTCATCCCGCTCCCTTCATCCTCTTTCACCCCTCCCTCCTTTCATCCTCGCAACCTCCCTCTCTGTCATTACCACCCCCACAGGACAGCCAGAGAAAACACACACACACACAAAACAGTACAAGTACAAATACACACACACCAGGACAAAACAGAACAAAGTCACATAGGACACAGGAAGAACGCACAGAGGACACAGTCTCACCTCTCTGCTCCATGCTTTTCATCTGCTCTTTGGCCCCACAGCCAGGCTCCTGTCACCTCCATCCTGATTGGCTGCTGCTGTGTAATGCAGCCAATCAAGATGGAGGAAACTGCCCAGCCCCCTAGCAGCAGCAACTCTGCTCTGTCCCTTCTCAGGGGAAATCCCTGTTTCTTACTAAGTCCGGAGAGGTTATACCGGACACATATATGTCTGGTATTATCTCTCATTTTTTACCAGACATAGTAACTAAATACCGGGCTTTCCAATTCAATACCGGACACCTAGCAACCCTACCTGGAACATACAGCATACACCAACCAAATCAGATATCAACATTTCCTGATGCAAATATGACTTTCCATATATGAAGTAGACGTTCCCCATCTAGACGCACCTTTATTGGGATCACCTTTTGAGCCAATCAGAACTCTAACATTCGATCATTCTACAATTCCTCAGAGTATTACTACCTACTGTACTAACAATGCATATTGATTGTTAAAAAATGTTTATAGTTAAAGTAAATTAAAAGTATTGGTTATGGTGTGATTTTTAAAAAAAAACCTTTCAAACAGTGGGTTACATCTCTTTGGATATTATTATAGAAAGGTGCATACAGTATTTATAGTATGTAACCAAAACAGTTTTTACACATCTGGGTTCAATGTAAAAGGTATTTCTTCCTTTTTTTTTATACTGTAGCACAAGAACAACATTTCATTTCAAGATATGGTCTATGGATTTGTAACCCCCTGTAACACACTTGTAGTCTCTATTAAAACGATGTGCAGTGCTTCTTTTTTTTTTAATGATAAACCTTTTACCCAATAATATGAACTATTGCATAGACTGAATTTTTATTAGGTGAAGTGATTTTTGTGGCAGAGCAAACATGCTGACTCAGTAATGAGTGATGAATCCCCAGCTAGTTGAAGGCTAAATATGGATTTCTGTACTTACACCTTAAGGTCAAAATAAAAAAAAATGTCATATCTGTTGCTAATCAAATTAACCCCTGGTTTAAGGTAGATGCTGTGCTCTCTTGTCCATAAAAAAAATAAACCATGTTAAAAAAGATGAACTACTTGTGGCATAGAAGCACTTACTGTACATTGCAATAATACTCAACTGTCATATTTTATTATACAATATTACTCATTACCATTATTTTAGGTTCTCTGCTGATGTAGAATGTATGTGATGTTTGGAAATATCACAAGTTTTTTCTTCGGATATAAACACACAAATTTGTGGATGCCCAAATGAAGACCTAAACATTTTTTTTTCATGTTAACAAATAATAAATGTAAAAAGGTATATGTTTGTATGTACTGTATGTGTACAAATTAAGGATGGGCACATTCACAGGTTCAAATCGAAAAAAAACCTCAATTTAGGGGACTCAGATTTTCTAAACCTGAACTGTCTAAAATCCAGGACAGAAACTAACCAAAACACAGTTCTGCCTCAAATTCAGATTCTAGTCCCACTCCTGATCATGTAATCTTCCCCTGTGGCTCAGTCTGGGATCTTTCCATTACATAACCACTCGCTAAGGGAATGGTACCCCAATTTGCGAGCAATCTATCACTGAACTTGGATGATATATGTAGAAATTAAAATGTAACCTTTATTGTAAACAACTGATAAAATAAAGGGCTTTAAAATAAACAATGCAGTGGCACCTAGAGGGAACAAATGAAGTGTAATAGCTCTGGATAGGGAATAAATCCCAAGTGGAAGTGTTCAATAAGCACCACCAGTCTCTACTTTCTAGACTCATTCCATAGGAACGTCAGTACCTAATTGCAATCATACCTTGTAGTAGTGCATATTTATATACCTATTCAGGCAGTAGCAGCTCTCTTTTGGCAAATGCTACATTGTTACCTTTTTGGTACAATAACCGTATCCTGGGGCTATTTAGGTTTAGATTGTTAATGTAGATGAAGGTGTTCTCTTTAGGGAGTTGATACAATATTTACAACCCCCTAGGTGCTTTTCCATTACCATGGTTATACTGTCGATGTACTAATTAGCTAAGTGTTCACTCTTATTTACTGCCTAACAAATCGGTATAATGTAGTTTCCCTCCTGCTGATGGGAACTGCCACAATGCCACAATTATCATACAGCTGTTCTCTGGGTCAGTAGTGCCTGCACAAATCTGCTACCTTAAGATCCTAGCTCACACATTCCATCAGGTACTCCACGTTACCATTTTATTAATCCACAGTTAATTCGTACCTATACAGTAGGCTATTGCCATTTTTGGTGATTCACTACCAAACCACTCTACTTTGGCATATCTACTTTTGTATTGTTCTGGGATTTGGTGGATATATCAGCAACCACCAACTCAAGTTAACTTTAGTTCTATTTTGAGAACTTTGATATACCCAGACCAGCTCAAGGCATTTTAGCCATGATTATTATTCATACCCTTTTGTACTGTATCTCCTGTTTCCTTGGTAGTCGGCTAAATTTAGTCTCACATGCAGTGCTTACACTTGAAACACTGTAATTGAGATTTATTCCCTATCCGGAGCTATTATACTCCCATTGGTTCCCCCTAGGCGCCATTCCATCATTTATTTTTAAGCCCTTTATTTTATCAGTTGTTCACAATAAAGATTACATTTTAATTTCTACATATATCATCCAAGTTCACATTGGGGTTCCTTTCCCTTCTGGAGTTGTTACAGTCTTTTTGCCCCAATAGCACCCTCACATCCTTTATTTTATTTCATTATATTTATGTATCTTTTTTATTTATATAGTGGGAATAAGTGCTTCAGATATGAGAGTAACCATAGGAAAGGGAGTCCCTGTCCTGCCCAGCTTACTATCTAAGTGGTAAGTAGGGAGAACATACAGAGATAGTAGGAGGGCGTTCTTGTAAGTGTGTCTTTAAGAGGCCATGGTCAGTGCATCTGAGATATATAGTTATGTCTATTTTGTTGAGCATAGACTTAGATTTATTATTACAGGATTGAAACGGGGTCTCCGGAGCTGAATTGTGTTAATTTCATCTGCTTAAGATATTTACCTCTGTAGGGGATGCCGGTATCTCTTTAGCCAGGGAGCTTCTATGCCTAATGGAATGGTGGCTTAAATGACCCACGTCATGTGGGCCAATAGGAAACAATTACATCATCCCTGTAGGGCCATGTGAGCTGGACATTTAAACTCCACAGGATACCTGCACCCTTATGGAGTTAAGTATCTATAGAAACAGGAGGTCCCTAGAGCTGAATTTAACACAGTTCAGCTCCGGGGACCCCCTGCTTGAATCTTGTAAAAAAAAAAAGAGAGAAAACAATCATGCAGTGATACATGTTTTGCCTGGGGTAAGTTTCCTGTGTTTTGCTGGCCCAACCTCCTCTGACACCAGAATCCAATCAGCAGAGGAAACAGGGCCTGGCAGGACACAATATGCCTTGTAGACCCTACAGCAGCACTGGAGGAGGGAGGGACTCTCCTCCACCATGTCATTATCTGCTCTCCATGTCACTCTCAACTCCCCATATGTCACCCAATCGCCCCCTCCCAACATTAATATATGTATATATATATATATCCACACACACAGGAGAAGGAGTGGCTCAGTGAGTAAAGACACTGACTGACACTGAGATTGCTGCAGGAGAGCCTGGTTCAATTCCCGGTGTCGGCTCCTTGTGACCTTGGGCAAGTCACTTTATCTCTCTGTGCATCAGGCACCAAAAACATAGATTGTAAGCTCTACGGGGCAGGGACCTGTGCCTGCAAAATGTCTCTGTAAAGTGCTGCGTACAATTAGCAGCGCTATACAAGAACATGCTATTATTGGGATGGGACAATTGACCTGGGCCCGGTGATAATAGGGGGGCCCAGTCAGCTTGCACTGGAAGTTCTACATCTGGCTGCTGGGCCTATGTTGGCTACAGGGCCCAAGCTCTGCCCAGCAGCTGTAGTGGGGCTTGTCCCCTTAACCCTGCGCCCTGCTGGTCAGTGCCAGAAGTAGGGCCAGTCTAGAAGTCTGGCCCAAAGCAGGACCGGAAGCCTCCTCCCACAAGGTAAAATTCTTGTGGGTGGTGGAGAAGGACGTGTGTGTGTGTGTGTGTGTGTGTGTGTGTGTGTGTGTGTGTGTGTGTGTGTGTGTGTGTGTGTGTGTGTGTGTGTGTGTGTGTGTGTGTGTGTGTGTGTGTGTGTGTGTGTGTGTGTGTGTGTGTGTGTGTGTGTGTGTGTGTGTGTGTGTGTGTGTGTGTGTGTGTGTGTGTGTGTGTGTGTGTGTGTGTGTTTATTAAGTGTGGGGAGGGGGTTTTGAGTGTGATGGAGGGGGTATTGAGTGTGATGGAGGGGGTATTGAGTGTGATGGAGGGGGTATTGAGTGTGATGGAGGGGGTATTGAGTGTGATGGAGGGGGTATTGAGTAAGAGAGAAGGGTGTGAGAGGAGCAGGATGTGAGAGGAAGAGGGGGATTGTGTGAGGGGGATTGTGTGAGGGGGAGGAGAGGGGTAGTGTGCAAAGAGGATGGGGAGGTTGGAGTGAGAGGAGGGAGAGGGGTGAAAGGAGGAGGAAGGGAAAGTGGATTGGGTGAGAGGAGGTGCAGGGGGTGAGAGAAGGAGGATTAGGGTGATAGAGGAGGGAGATTGAGTGAGAGAGGGGGGTGGGTTGAGTGAGAGATAAGTATTAAAAATATATGTGTGTATGAAACAATCTGTGCAAATTTTGACCACGTAAATCTTCACCCCTTTTTTTTATTTCTTTACATTTTTCAAACAAATTTACAAACATCTAGTGCCACAAAGTTGCTAAAGTAATATACAATGTGGCCAGTAGTAATAATCTTTACTTTGTATAATACTAATTTACTAATTTAAAAAACTATATCACTTTACAGGATCTTTATTTTTTTTATTTATTAATACTTAAGTACTACTGGGGTTGCACAGCACCCTGTGGTTCCATAAGAGGATCAAAAGGGTGCTGCAGGATGTCCTCAATACCCAAGAACAGGGAGAGAGCAGGGCAGTTGCTAGGGTGCTGAGCAGTTTCCTTAATTTCTATTGCCTCCTGTTGAGCTATGCAGCCAATCAAGAGGGGGTTTCAGGAGCCTGGGAGTGTGTGGTCCAGCTGAAGAGAAGGAAACAGCATGGGCCAAGAAAGAGGAGTGTGTCTGATCTGTCATGTCCTGTCTTGTGTCTCATGTAAATCTCTGCCCCCTGTGATTCTCTGTGACTCTGTCTCCTGTGATTCTCTTCCCCCTCTGTCTCCTGTGACTCTCTGCCACCTGCCTCCTGTAACTCTCTGATTTCTCTCTCCTGTGACTCTCTGCCCCCTCTGTCTCCTGTGACTTTGACTCCTCTCTCCTGTAGCTCTCTGTCACTCTGCCTCCTCTGACTCTATGGCCCTCTGCCTCCTGTGACTCTGTCTCCTGTGACTCTCTGCCCCCTCTGTCTCCTGTGACTTTGACTCCTCTCTCCTGTAACTCTCTGTCACTCTGCCTCCTCTGACTCTATGGCCCTCTGCCTCCTGTGACTCTGTCTCCTGTGACTCTCTGCCCCCTCTGTCTCCTCTGTCTCCTGTGACTTTCTGCACGGCCAACCTTAGGCCTTGGATATTGTAGGTGCACACGCGCAACGGAGTGCATTGGCGTCGCACGCACCTGTAGCTTGAGCGAACTGTGGCCTTTGGGATTTCTAAGATGCGTGCGACAGGGAGGCGTGGTAGAGGCGTGGCAGAGGTGTGGTGGAGGTGGGACAGTGACACAAGGCTGGTTCCCCCTCATTGGCTGAATCGCCTCCGTGACCCAGCCATCGCACGACAAACACAAAATTGTTTATCTCGCAAAAAATCTGCCACACCGTTGTGCTTCATCGCGCACATGGTTGCGCGCTCTATGGCCTGCCTCATTGAGGTGTGGCATTTTGTTTGCGCTGCACGCTCACCCATGCACTCCCATGCAGTATGGACGCAGCAGCCATTGCAGACCCAAGGCGGCCTGCTGGAAGCGGGACCCCCACCAGTAGAAGAATTAAAGGTACTTATTTGCCAGCCCGGGTGATTCCTTGAAGTGTGGCTCTCCTCAGGACGTCACATTGTCATGACAACGCGGCGTCATTTAACGTTGGGTCACCATGACAACATGATGCTGCAGGATGAGAACCACTCCGGAGAAGGTAAGACCCCACTCTACATACATACCCACACTTCTCTTTCCTTGGTGTTGGTCCGGGGGCCATGGGCCATGCTCTCCCTCCTCCAGCTTCCTCTTCCAGTCAAGCGCAAGTTGAATCTCTGCACCAATGGGCAGAGGGAGACGAGAGACTGTGGTGCCCCCTGAATTTGCAGGATACACGGCAACTGTCTTTCTTGCCTTACCCTAAGGCTGGCCCTGATTTTTGTCTTCCCTCTGCCCCCTCTGACTCCTGTGACTCTCTGCCCCCTGTATCTCTTTGACTCTCTGCCTCCTGTGCCTCCTGTGACTCTCTGCTCACCCTGTCTCCTGTGACTCTTCCCCCCTGCCTCCTCTGACTCTCTTCACCCTTTGTCTCCTGTCACTGTGTCTCTGTACTGTGTCTTTTGAGACTGTCCTGTTGTAGGGGTGTCTCAGCAACCTAACACAGTGATTAGGGCTGCCAGAGAGAGAAAAAAAGGTTGAAAACCACTGTATTAAGGTATACTGTAGGTCTTGCTCACTGTACAACAATAAAATGGGCTTGTTACTGCAGTTTTCAAATGGATATGTTCTCATATCAGAATTGTAAGTAGAGTTTTAATGTTATGCAGTGTAACTGGCAGCAGACTTTCGATTATGCAATAGTGATAATTAAAAGTAATTTTGGACACTTTTAGTGAACATATGTTATGGTATTATATTCACAGGATAGATGAACATTCATTTTGGATTAATTAGTGTGACATTTGATCGATAATACTGAATAAAGATAACGGACCTCATCCCTTTCTTTTTCTTTAATACTTGTACAGCATAGTAAAATAACTCATATTCCCCAGTCAAAAAAATATATCTTTTTTTATTTTCTAAATACCAATTATAGTTTGAATAATCATTTGCGTAAAACTATATTCATCAGTGAGCTTAGCTGCTTTTAACATGTGCCCTACTTTGGAGGTGTTTCTGTTTTTGACATATATCTTCAGTCCTTGACAGTCTATCTTTTCTGTTTTTATCTTTGTATCATCTTTACTACTACAGTACATTTTGAGGATATAATAAATAAATTGTTACATTTATTTTGTACATTTCTAAATGACACTTCTCATGGCTGTTTCTGAACATTAACTAAAAAAAATCAATTTTTTTTTTTTTTTCAGGTCACTTGGAGTTACACAGTTTTCTCCAATTCATGCCAGAAAAGCCTTCCCTTGCTTTGATGAGCCCATCTACAAGGCCACATTCAAAATAAGCATCAAGCATCAGACCTCCTATTTATCATTGTCAAATATGCCAGTGGAGACTTCCGTTTTTGAAGAAGGTGGATGGGTTACGGATCATTTTTCACAGACTCCTTTAATGTCCACATATTATCTTGCATGGGCGGTGTGCAACTTCACCTACCGTGAAGCTACCACAAAGACTGGTGTTGTAGTAAGTATATGTTGTGCATGGCCTACATTTATGTTAATATTTATACTACTGTATTTAACAAACTAAAATATTTATATATAGATCACATAGATAATAGCAGCAAGAGTATAATATATTAATCATTTCATGTAAAACCAAATATAAACCAATATTCACTGATAAAATACAGCAAGTTAAAGTAATGTGGAATACAACAAAATGAGACTAACTAAAAATATACATTGTATTGTATTGTATGTCTTTATTTATATAGCACCAAATGTGTACACAGCGCTTCACAAATAATACAGTACAGGGAATTATAATAATACAATAAACGCAGAAAAATCAGACCATAGGAAAGGAAATCCCTGCCCCGAAGACCTTACAATCTAAGTGGTATGATGGAAGACTTACAGAGAGAGTAGGTGAGGGAATAAGTGCTGTAGATGACAGTTCTTGGCCACAATGGGTGGTAGGAGTGACTGTGGGTATGGGACAATAGCCATGAGTGCAGGCAATTGGGATGCTTGATTTGTGGGGCGAGTTTTAAAGTTAAACAGTATTAAATCAGAAGGTTAACACCATCTACAGGGGAAGAGATGGCATTGAGGCATGGGTGAGAACAGGGATATATGTCTGGGTTCAGGCTTAGGGGAGATCCCCAGCAGCAGGAAGGGGTAGATAGAGGATGTGAATAGAGGATTTGTGTGGATGTTTTTTATTGAGGGGTAAAGAAGCTGTTGAGGGAGGGGTGTATAAATAAAGGTACAGTGGGTAGTAGGGAAGGTGGAGAGAACAGAGACGTTCACAAAGGAGGGAGGAAACAGTAAACAGAAAAGGCAATAGGGAGGGCATAGTGAGATGCAGGAGGAGAGACTTCCCAGTTATTGGAGGATATGAAGAGTACAAAAAATCACAGCATTTAGAAAGTCAAGTTCTCACAGTTGCAAAGTTATTGTTGTGGTGCAGAGTCCAGATCTTCCTCTAATCCTCACCTCCAATTTCAACTCCAAAATTAACTCTACAGACACTTTAAATGTGACACTTTAATGTTACACGCAGTCATATGGCTCACAGCCAAGATAGACTGTCTTAAATACTCTGATCACATGCATTTGACTAGCAATTAAGGGAGGGGTTTGCCTAATCAACTCACAGAAACATACCCAATAGTTAATTAGATTTTAAGTTCTGTTGCAATTGATAGGCGAATTCAGCTCACAGAAACATACCTGTTTGAAGAAATTAATCAGAAAGCAGATATCCAGATATTCAGAAAGCATCCACGATTAAAAATATAGAAAGAAAACATCCAAAGATGATAACTCCAAAATGAAATCTACAAACACTTTAAATGTGACACTTTGATGTTGCATACATTGGTACAAGTTTGAGTAAGAACATAGACTTTTCATTTTTATTTTTGCCAACCGTTCACATAATGTAAAACAGGAAGGGGGATCGCACAAGAAACAGTGTGTACTGTAATTCAGAAGTATTAAAACTGCAGTTCAAGCTGCCATTTTATTTTATTTTTCTCCATTCAATATGTTCATCAATACAATCTGCACACTGACAAATGATTAGCTAAGTTGCTAAGTCTCCTATGTTCGATCAGCGAAGATTCGGCTCGGGGGTTCATTAAATCTCTGTTAGTGCAGCAGAAGAGGAACAAAGATGCAAAGTTCTGTGTGGAAGATCATGTGACCAGGCAGTCACTAGATACAATTGGTGCACTGCTAGAGTGATTGCAGGGCTCAAGAGCCAGAGCCAAATTCAGAAGAGGACGGGCATGAGACTTTGTAAATGGTTGCTATAGAAACAATAATGCTTGTTACATTAGAATACTGTACATTAAAAATGTTTTTTTTTTTTAAATGCTACAAGTATTTTCTCATAGTACAGAACTGATTTATTAAAAAACACACATGTAGGATATTGCTTGAACTGCAGCTTTAAACAAAATGAAGGTTTGTAAAGCAATCTATAATAAATCAATTATATTTAACACTACATACTGTAGTATTTACCTTTATTGGGTGCTCATATTGTATAATATTTTGTCATACTATTTCGAAACACTAGCTGAGAGGTCAGTAAAAGAGAAAACAATAGTGAAAATTACCGATTATCCCCTGAGAAGTCTTCTCACAGAATAAAGTACATGGTATTGTTGTGAGTGAAAAAAATGAACTTTCACAGCTGCGTGTCGTTTTGCTGCAGTAGATTAGATTGCTGTCTATCTGTCAGCTTTCAGTAGACAAGATATTTCTGTCTATCAAGTTCAGATTAATGTGTTTTACTTTCCATTCCTTGATGCCTGGCAAGGATGAGTCAGTCATTCAATGGACTATTTGCCAAACAAATATAATATTTAAATATCGGGCTCTGATTGGCCCTTTGGGGATCAAAGGGAAATAACTGTGGTGCCGACATCAGGTGGGCCTTCAAGACTGGCCAAGGCTCCTGGGAGGACCGGTAAACTCACAAAATCTCAAGTAGACTCAGGATACTATCTGAATTTTCCATGTATCTGAGTACTGTGCAGGGGGAATCAGTCTGTTTAGTGTCGACCAGTTGATATGAATTTGTGCATCTGTATGTATGTACAAGTGAATACTTCTATCATTCTGTGTATGCATGCAAAAATGCAAGCCGTATAATCCCCTATTTGTCCACTATGGCCCTATGCTGGGTCCAACAATTTATTTACTTTATAATTTTATTTTATAATCCATGCTCTTTATATTCTATATTTCAAAGTTTTCCAGTGGGCTACCTCAATGTTTATTTATATTCATGTATGTCAATAAATGTGTTACTTAGATGCAGTATGTTTGCATTCTCCAGTGCTATCAGGGATGTGGATATCATCCTCCCTAGATGTAGATGAAAAGGACTCCCCCTCTCCTGTTAATGTTTAAGCATACAGCCTTTAGTACTCAAAATCCTGGTTGTGGGGAATGTAGATGTTTATCCTTGTCTTGCTAAAACTTGAGGCATTTCCACACATCGGTCTGGTCCTTCAGTGTCATCTCCAGAACTTCACAAATTTCAGGCACAATTTTTACATTTTCCTGCTCCAATAGAAACTGTAGAATGTACAAGGTAAAATAGGTGTGAAATAGATAGAAAACATTGTATTAGTTTGTCAGTATTCTTCTTTGAAAGACTATTAATCATGAGGAGTTACCATCAATTCAGCATCTTTACAAGCCAATGTGTTTGGCACTATCACATGGACAGCTTTGTCAAGGTAATGTAAGACAACCTATGACACCCCTTGTTTTTCTATATACACTGCCTCGTTAACCCTTTCATAGCAGTTTGCATCCCTAGAAAGCGTATAGGTCATTTAAAACATAATTTTAGAAAAATAAAAAGTTTAACTGAATATGTAGAGTAAGAAAATATATATATATATATATATATATATTTAAAATAAATAGGTTTTTTTGTCGCAAAAATATAATATAGATTTTTGAAAGTATTGTATCTACCATCATACAGGAATAAATCTTGCTAACTTACAGTGGCTACAGAGTCAGTTAGACAAACGCATGACAGTGAAAATCTTTATTGAGTTCTATCAGGCTCTTTGTGCCAGTTGGTACAGTAGATCCATTTAGTCTTATCCTGTACTATCTTGCTGTCTAGATCATCACCTCTACGCTGTCTATGTACCCTATAAATTACCTTACAGATCAGAACCTTGGTAGTGGTGTCGTTTAGATATTTACAATTTGTCAATAGACAAGTGCAATATCACTTAGATATTCTGACATATATATATATATATATATATATATATATATATATATATATATATATATATATATATATATATATGCTTTGTTTTTTTCTACATAATTTCTACAACAAGAGCATGTTAACAAAAACAACCCTGTCCGTGTTACAGATGATAAAGGGTCTCATCTGATATATCTGTCCCTCAAAATTGTGAAATAGTTTTGCTTTTGTACCAAATTTACAAACATTGCAAATTCCTCAAGGTTAAATTTCTATGTGTTTGCATGGATTCACTTGGTGTCCACTGCCTTTATAATGTGGACTGACATTTAATATTAATAGGCCTCCTAAGGTGACACTTGGTTTGGTAGACAGAGAAGGTCCTGTAGTGTTATCCATTAATAATATGTGCCAATGTTTGTTCAAGATTGATCTGATAGCATCTTGTGCATTATACTGTATTTGCAAACAAATGTAATAATACCCTGCTTTTCTATACATTATATTAGAAACAATTTTTTCTCATATACTTTAACCAATATCTTTTCTTTGTACAGGCGGTCTTTGGGTATCCGCCGGAATCCATCCCGCAAACCGCCGATTTTAATACTTGAATATATTGTTGTACAGTAGCAATGATGTTCTTTCTGTCCATAGTACTGTATCAATACAGCTCTATATATCAAAGCCACATTTGTGGTTGGTATAGATGTTATGATCTCACTGATTTTCTCTGTCTTCCACCACCGAAGAATAAAATTAGTATAGGAGGGGGTCACACTTGGCCCCCATTGCCATCCTTTGTGGCTGTAGGAAATACTATCTATTTAACATAACATGATTGTGGTGCAAAATAATTCAAAGTGAATCTAACATTAGATTATATGATTCCCCTCATCAATAACTGTAGTAGTCAAATATTATTTAACATTTTAAATCACCAGATTATGTGGTATATTTATGTATAGGGACTGTACATCTAGAGTTAGTGATTGAATTGACTGGTTGAATGACATTGATTTTTGTAAGTAAATCAGTGGTGTTTCTGATGCAAGATGACAAACCAAAAACAGACATTTGTAAGTAATGATCCAGATAATTACATACATTATCTAGTTGGGAACCCGTCCCTGAGATTATGGATCTCTAGGTGGGCCTTAAGAATATATGGATCAGATAGAAAGTTGGCAGAATAGTATTCTGTTTAAATTAGACTGTATTTAGATTAACGGTATTTACCAGGATCTGAACTAATGGCATTCTGATCCAAAGCAGATAGAATAACATTATCCAAAGTTTCTTTTAATAAGTACTGTAGGATCGGCGGGCAATTTCTTATACTGTAGCATTGTTTTTTTAATAGTTTCAAACAAATAATTCCCTTGCGATATCTTTATAAAGCTTTGAAATTGTCACCCTTGTCTGGAGTTTATGATAATCTTTAATTTGCCTTAATCAATTTACAGTAGGCTGACTCTCTCTTCTGTTAAATGTAGGGTTGCCAGATGGCTTGTCCAAAAATACTGGACACAATGCTAAAAAATGTGACCCCCCCCCCCCCAAATACATATAAAAAATACCCTGACAACATAATGTCACATGACGATGCTTTGCCTTGAAATGATGCCGCAACGCTGTACAAGGAAGGCTGCTTTTCAAGGATTCGTCTGGCCGGTATGAAACTACAATCTACCCCTGGACAGGAGTGAGAGGAGGTAATAAGGCAGGAGAGGCAAATGTCGTAGGCAGAATGGTGTTGTCATTCAGGGGTATATTTCAGGATGAGGACTGATTTGTAAGGGGGCACAGTATCATAGAGTGCTTTGTAAGTCAAAGCTAGGGTTTCAATTTAATTCTAGAGAATATGTGTAGATAGTGTAAAGAAGTGTAGCAGAAGTGGAACTGTGAGTGAGGTAGATGAGTCTTGTAACAGCATTTTTGATGGATTGGAATTGGGACAGGCTGACAAGGGAAATGCCAAATAAGAGATGGTTGCAGTAGTCAAGACGCGACAAGAGGAGTGAATTAGTATTTGAGTTGCGTTATGAGTGAGAAAAGAGTTTATATGACCCTTATGCAGGGGGTTTGTTGTGATGATGAGAAGATTGTGGTATTATTGACAGCGGGGAAGAGTTTGAGTGTAGGGATGACAGTGGAAGGGAGAAAGATTTGTTGTGTTTTGGATACGTTAGGCTTCAGGAGGAGATTGCGGACAGGTAGTTGGTGACACCAGCATAATGATGATACTGAAAGTCAATTAATTTATTAGTTCACCATGTGATGAGGTGTAGAGTGAGAAGAGCAGAGGGCCAAGGACAGAGACATGTGGGACCCTGATCCTGAGAGGGTGTGAAAGAGAGAAGAAACTAGAGATGAAACACTAAAAGAACAGTTGGATAGGTAGGACTTGAAACAGGAGAGAGCTGCGTCACAGAGGCCAATGGAGTGTCGAGTATTAAGGAGAAGGGGGTGATCCACAGTGTCGAAGGCAGCAGAAAGATCCAGGAGAATTAGTGACAATACACTTTAAGTGAAAAGATGTATGATTGTTTTTCATTTAGCCATTTTTTGTAGCCTCAATTTATCAAATGAAATGTTACATCTACAGAGATTTTACATTATTCAGTTTACATTTCTTAATATGTATTAAAAAGTGTTCTACAGTTACAGACTACAGTGAATATGCAATAGTGTAAATTAATAAACAATGCAAAACAGGTGAATGTGCTTCTATAGCTGTGATAATGCATTTAAGTAAATATAGTCATTTAAGTTGGTAAATTTTGTTATTTATATGATTACAGCATGTATTACTACTGTGAAGCGCTATGTACATTCATGGCGCTATGTAAATAAAGACATACAATACAATACAATACAATCAATTAAGAAATGAAGTGACATCGGATTTGTAAGTAAAATATACATTATAATGAAAGGGGGGAAAAAATGTAAATTAAACAATTACAACATCTAAATTCAAATAAATTATGTATTACCCCAAGTGTAATTTGCAGTGTAAACGAAAAATAGTAAAGAGAAAGAAAACATTCTTCTTTTTATAATTTTAATTGTTTATGCATCTTGAGACATCTGACCTGCTGGAAGCTTGTTTTAGTGTCTTGTTTTTAATTTCAGTTCTGTACACTGTATTTATGAACTGCATCATGTTATTTAAGATGATCTACAGGTAGTTTACAAACAAAATATATAAAGTATGTAGCCCCCGTTCCCGTGTCTAGGGTGACTATGTGTGGTGCGCATTACCTGATAGGCTCACAGGAGGCCTGATCCTCCACTTCAGGGAGCCTGGGGTATACCTGATTCATTCCGGTGACAGCGCCTCCACCTGTGAAAGATCCTAGCACTGCTGGATACCCCTTGCACAGGACCCAATACAATAAATACACACACTTGTATAAGATAACAGGTTTACTGAACACATATAACACTATAACGGAATGACACATATTAGGTCATCCTCGCACGACCGTAACCACACAGTGTCCCAACCACCTTGTCCACAACCTGGTGAGGTTTTCCCCCAACGTACTGAGGTGCCCATGGCACCTAAGCACCCAGTGTCCACAAGAGCCACAACCCACCCCAAAGTGTGCGGTAGCGCTACCCACATGAAGTGTGTGTTATAGATGGTGCACTTGATGATCTTGATACCACCAGCTGAAGAAAGAGGCCCATCTGGTCCCAAACCGTCTCCGTCAGTGATGGCGTCCACCTCTATGTGGGGTGGAATCCGGTTGGAGAATCCCACCGTGAAGATAGTATCTTATCATGAGATGGTGGTCTGGTCCCAGATCACAAGCCACAAGTACTGTACGGCGTCGCTGTGTCCCTGACACTATAGGCTCTAATTGGGGCAGTATCCTAATCTAAGAGGGCCTGTCACTGAAGCAGCCACAATCTGTTTGGGTCTCAGGGCTACCTTTGGACTAAGGGGGCAAGCTAGGCCTAGTCCAGGGAAGCACAGCTCCCTTGACAATACATTCTCTGTCCCCGACCCCCTTCTGACTGAGCGCACGGTCCCAGCACACCAAATGTATCTCCTGGTGCAGGGGAATGCTGGAGACATTTCAGTGACATTTCTGCAGAGACTAATGGCCCATCGGATTAACACAGCAGGGGTCCCTGGAAGTCCCATTCAGTTTGAATGGGACTGCCAGGGACCCAGCTGTAATCCGATTGGCTATTAGTCTGAGTGCAGAAATGTCAGGGAAATGTTGCTGCATGTACCCAGCATGTACCCAGCATGTACCTAGGATGTACCCAGGATGTACCTGGGTCTTGTTGGTGATTGCCCCAGATTTGTTTTAGAATACTCGTCGGCACTACAGTATACATACTGTCACACAGAATCATCTAAAACCTGTGTACATTTAGTAGCATGAGGACTCTCCACAGACAAATAGGGCTCATAGCCCATATCCTTTTGAAATCATAGGCGGCACCAGCGTGGCCTGTTTCCATACTAGTGGCCCCTACACTTCGGATTGGAGTTGCATCAAACAACTGCATCAAAATCCAGAGACTACAGTGAGATTTTGTTCAGGTAATCAAGAGGGAATGGCTTGCTGCTGAATAACACAAGGCAGGAGACATACTGTACTTTCAGTGCAATGGCTAGGATCATGGGTAAGCCACATCTGCTTGTATACCACTTGCCAAATGAGCATATTGTAGTGTTTGTTGACTTCGGACACATCTTTTTCTTAGTCCGGGAATAAGGAAGCCTGTGAATCCCCGTACCAAGAGGCATCAGTAAAACAAAAAAAAATATGTAAACCTGACTATTTACCAGTAGGACAAAAATAACTGATGTGAGGAGGAGAGCAGGGAGTCTTTTAGGGCTGGTGAAGCCCGATTCATTGAAAGTTTTGTCCTACCCTCAACTGGGTGGGCTTAATCCCAATTTGTTGGTACTGGCATAGAAGGGATGTAGAGAGAATATAAGAAGGTAAAGACAAAAATGGAATAATGCATGAAAAAATGCTTAAATTGTATTAAATTGTAAAAATAATCAGGAAACTTAAACTTAAAATTATTAAAAAGATATGACGAAAATCATCTTTGGGCACTGTGGCGTTCTGATTCTAAATGATTTTGGGGTTTTGTATTTGGTTTTGGAATGTAATGTAATGTTCTGGTTTCACACACTCAGTTCTTTGCCCTCTCTATTGCACAAATAGAGAGAATGGAAACTTTCAGTGCTGTTTGTAAAACTGCTTTTGATCAAGTATGAACCTTGCAGGTCTGTTAATATTGTAAGAATTCACCCTACATGCACTTTTAGGTCTTGTTTAACAATTTAAAATACATGTTTTATTTCCCTCTTTTTAAAAGAACAGTATATGAGATACAAGCCCTAATAAATAATATGAGCACAATTAAATAACATGAACCAGATGTTCACCATTTTCACTGGTGAAATAAATAAAAACTCTTTACTATGGTCTAGTGTAACAGGGACTTATCCCTGTTTAAATAGAGCAGCCTCGGAGTACTGAGAATCCAACAGAGAGATTGTTGATTGCAGCCACTCAATTAAGTAAGCAAGATCCAAACAGGAACCGGAGCACAGCCTCACCAAAGCAATGTGGGACACCAAGAATAATTTCAGAGATTTATTGGATTAAAAGCACATAAGGACAAAGTCCTGACAAGCACTCTGACATGTTTCGTGCACAGGGTGCTTTATCAAAAATATGTAGGGAGGACCATCAGGCCCCTAAAGAGTAGGATCACAGAACATGCTAGGTTAATAAAAAAAGAAGGATATTGGCGGGGGTATTGCTAATTTTTAATTTTTTGGAGTGGAACATGTTGCTCTACCCAAAAAGGGAGGGTGATAGATTGAATTCCCTCAATAAAAGGGAAATGTATTGGGTTTTCACACTGGATACTCTTTACCCCAAGGGTTTAAATGTTGAGTGGGAACTTAGGCATTTTTTGCTTGAGTGACAACTAAGAGTATAATTTAGAAGTATGGTTCTTTATTTATATACACATAGACTCTTAGGCTAAGGCCCCGCTGCCTCAGACCACGCGCCCGCACTGCAGACAGGCGGCACGTGGAGAAGCACCTGACCACTATCTGCGGTCTGTAGGGAGCCGGAGCTGGAGCGGGGGGCGTGGCCAAAATGGGTTGGGTGGGCGTGGCAATGACATCGGGGGGCGGGGCCATCACACTGTCTGTGCAAGGGGTTCCCTCCCCGCCTCCCCCCTGTGCATCTGCAGACACTATGGGGGTTAATCTGCTGACGGGGGTTAGGGGGTTCTTCCCTCTGGGCTCTGTCTCGGCTCACACAGTATGAGGAGAGTTTCCCTCTGTCTCGGCTCAAACAATATGAGGAGAGCTTCCCTCTGTCTCGGCTCAAACAGTATGAGGAGAGCTTCCCTCTGTCTCGGCTCAAACAGTATGAGGAGAGCTTCCCTCTGTCTCGGCTCAAACAGTATGAGGAGAGCTTCCCTCTGTCTCGGCTCACACAGTATGAGGAGAGAGTCTTGGTGCTGCACAGTTCATTTGGAAAGCAAATCGCTGCTTCCCCCCCCCCCACTCCCTGAAGCCTCCCCGCTCCCCGAAGCCTCCCCTCCTCCTCTCCTCATTGGCTCACAGCCACACCACGTGACACGTCACCGCTCGAAATTACAATTCTCTTGCATCCCCTGGCGGCTGACGTGTCATCAGGCTTTTTGGGTATACTCTTTACTCTGTGTGAGAAGGGGTTCTTGCATGTTTGGCATACACAAATGTATATATACATCTTCTACTATCATATTAATGAACTTAGTTTTTGAATTTAATTAAAGACAATCATGGTATCAGTCCATTTTATTGCAGTTTAGTCTTTACACTTGTATACAATTTGTATATGATACATTTAGTATGCTTAAGCTATGGGATAGTTCTGGCGTTGTGGATATTTTTTGTTTATGTTTATTTTTAACAGCGACATTCTACATAAGTATATGTCTTGTACTATAAAACTCTTCGTATTGTGGTCTGTAGAACAAGCCTATATTGGAGATTAGATATGTTTTTACGTGCTTGTATATGTCTAAATATTCTCTGTTTTTTGCATTGCTAATTGTAACTCTGACTTGTAATATGAGGCTCTATTCAAGTGCTCCTCGCCTATTAGGTAATTAAACTTGAGAATCGGCTGGTTAAACAGGGAGTTACTCTATAACAAGGCACTGTTTATCCTGACAGATCACTCTTTGACAAAGCGCCCTGAGCGTGAAACGCATTAGAGGATCTGCCAGGACTCTATCTACTGTACATGTTTTTTTAACTCAATACGTTTTTGACCAGTCAATTGTCCTATGTTACACATTTTTTGGCTGTGCTCCAGTTCCTATTTTGGATCGTTTTCTACATGTGTTTGTTGGCTGCGACATCCCACTACTACAACCATGGTAGACTGAAAACACGAAGAGGCTAAATATTGTAGCAAACTTAGCAGTTTGATCAGAACAGGCACTGCACGATCGCCTTGAGGTCCAGTCTTAAAACCTCATACAGAGCCAATACACCATGTTTGCATACAATAAAGCACTAGGACTTCTTGGTCAGGAAACATTTATGGCCTCAGCCTGTCCTCCTTCAGATACCTCTGCATCCTCTCTCTGTCACTCTCTCAATCACCCCTATCTTGATTTCTATTTAGCTTGTATAGTTGTAGCCAACGTTATTGGCATGCATTCACGTGACAATTTTTTGAATCAGTTGCCCTTGAGAAGGGTGCTGGGCTATTGTGCTATTTCACACTTGGGAGTGTTCAACAGGTTGCAATAACATTGGTTACATCTTTACCTCCTTCTCTCTCCTTGTCTATCTTTGTCACCAAAAGTTTGTATGGGGCATAACATATTGAGACGTGGTTCATGTTTTTTTAGTAACATCTCAGTACATCAGATTAATTTCAGTGAATCGATATAGAGCTACCAAATAACTATTTTCAATATAACACGCATGCCATGGCCTTTTTTGCAAAACATAAATTGAAAACTTGCAATCTATTGATTCCTAGTCAAATGCACTGGAAAAAAATGACCATTTAATATAATGTTTAATCTTTTAGAAAATCTCAATAGTCAGCAATTGTGCTAGATACTGTATTTTCTAAGTGACTTTATTTTGTTAGCATAAATAAAATGACAATCCATCTTACACTTTATTAAGGATTGCACAAAACGCACCAATATTGGAATATAAATTCCTTTGCATGGATAAAATAGCAGACTATTAAGTAACTCTGTCTTTTTACTTTCATTATAACATCAATAAAAAGTAAGTTACAGAATAAAATCTAGAAAGACGTAATAGTATTTCAGTTCTGTTCTTTGCATGAAATAGTACTGTAGTTATTCTACACTGGAGTGTCTCCCACAGTATGGAAATAAATCATATGTATGATCTGTCTGCATCAATTGCCCTTTTGTGATACCTTCTTGAGTATCTCATCCTACACATGCAGCTTTATAAATGAAATGTCTCATGACTTTTTAAATTCTTCAATAAATAAAGTGTCCAAATTGAATTTTTACTTATGCATGATTTGCGGCACCAAATGTGAGAAGCATAACCAAAGAATATTAAACTATTTAAGAACAAGTGAAAGTCCTAATTAACCACATAGTTGATTATGTAAGACATTAGAAAAAGAACACAGATAATACAGAATTGGCAATTTCCTTTAATAGATGCATAATCAGTGGATAAAGTTATACAGCTGTAAACCAAAATTCACAAATGTGGAGTGGAAAATTTGTCTTATAGATAATTCAGGGAAAACTGCATTCTTTGCATAATTACGATAAATAAGCACATTTCAAACAAAAATACTAATGCTCTTTTAGCAACGTATCTGTGCCATCTGAGTGACTCTATTGAGTGTAATAAAACTATAAAACAGGGTCTCAATCTGCACTATTGCAGTGTACTGAATAACCCCCTTAATGTGTATTGGATAGTTGTTAACTTTGCTGGAACATGGATGGGGAGCCAGGTTTTTAAGAGTACTGTAGACGGAACGTTCACAGAGGTACACAATTAGGAGGCTTTTATAAGGTGAAATTATAATAAGGCTTTATTGTGCCTTTTCCTTTTTATCAGGAAAACATCCAAACAAGGGGGGGAACAAAGCTTCCATTCACTTGGGAGTATTTCTAGTGAAAACACTATGCAATTAATTCACATCTCCCTAGTCAAGCATTTCTCTCAGCCCCAAAACATATAGCATGAAAATAAGCAGATATAAGCAGTCTCTTAATAATGAAAGTCTTATCTGTTTATCAGCTGTAGAGTAAGCTTCTCTGCTCTCCTGGAACCGCACCAGTGCGTGCACAGAAAATCAGCATCCAGGTTTAGAAGTCTTATTTGGTGTCTTGCAATCAGCTCTGCTATGTGGCTGGCAGAGCTCAAGACATGTGGTGTCTCCAAAGGTCAGCTCTCAGTCAGAGCTAAAGAGTCACTTCCTGTCTCAAAGGCAGGCTTTTGTAAGCAATCTAATCAGGCAGGTGGGGTTTAGTAATTAACTACCAACATTAAACACCCACACTGCTAGATTAAAGGCACATTACTGAACAGGGATAAGTCCCCTGTTACATACCTCCCCTGTTTGTGGGAAGCTCGGGCTTACCACGGCCAAAGCCCATCCTTCCACTCTCATTCTAGATATCTCTGTGACTTGAATGAGAGTGGATGGAGGAAGAGAACCCTCTGTCCCGCTGGGATTGGAGCCCTTTCTCCAGTTTATTTTTGTCTCCTCCCAAAGATGCTTGAGATCAGCACTCCTCAGTCGCTCGAGGAGGACTTTTTCCACGTTAAGTCTTTTTATCACGTGCACGGTCTTGAGATTTCTGTTGCGTCGGGCACTCCTCTTTTTGTAGACAAAGTGTATGGCAACAGTTGTAGAGCAGTTAGGACTAGCCCTTAGAGTTTTCTGCTCTTGAAGTGGTCTTTCTGCAGCTTCTCCACACCACGGAGTTGCCAGTTCAGCTTCTTCAGCTAAGGATTCTTCTGGTTTTGATTCTGCACTCCTACCTCTGTTTGTTGCCTGTTGGGCAGCTGTAGGTTTGGCTAGTGCTTTCTTTGGTGGCTCAAACTTCGTAATTTTGTTTTGAAGTTGCATGGAGTCCCCAACTCTCACTGTACCCTTGTCCTTACGGGCATTAATTACTATGGGATGCTGGTGCTTGGGCAGAGCCAATACCTTTTTCCGTATTGGAGGAATCTGTATCAGAGTCTCCTTCATATTCTGGAGCTCTGTAATTTTTGTCATCAAGGTTGCTGCTGCGTCTGTTTTCTCCTTGTTGTACTGACTCAAGGGAATGGAACAGTCTCTCTGTCTCTCCAGCTCTTGCTCCAGTTTCTGAGCCTTCTCACGCTCCCTATCATTCAGAGTCACCTGGTATCGAAGCTCCGCTTCCAATGATGCTCTCAAGACATGCAGCGTGGCCTTTAGCTCCTCATACTGCTCTGTGGGGACGTACTGGGTACTCAGTCGTTCCTGCAGCGCTTGTACCTCTTTAGCAGCCTGCAGTTTTTCTTCCTGTAGCGTTTGCTGCTTCTCCTCAGCATACTGGAGGTGTGTACGCAGACCTTGAAGTTGGTTCTGCAGTCGGTGCTCTGCGTCAAACTTTTCCTTGACTTCTCCTGTTAACTGAAAATTTTCTTCTTTCAGTTTTAAGTTTTCTCTTTTTAATCTTGAATTTTCTCATTTTTCAGTCTCTGTATTCTTCAGGGCCTCTTTGCAGTCCTCCTTCCATTTACGCACATCTGCTTTGAGAATGACAGTCTCCTGGCGTGAGACTTCCTTCTTTAGGTTGAGGGTCTGAAGTTCCTTCTAAGAGACTTTGAGATCTGTTTCAAGATTACCAATAATTTCTTTAGCAATGTCCAGCTCCTCAGTGAGACTGCGTAGTTCCTTTCTGGAAACTTCCAGGTCTGTGCGGCAGCTGTTGGTCTCCTGATGCGAGGCATCCAGTGCTCTGCGGAGCTCTATGCGAACCTCTTGCTGGAAGACTGTCATCTGCTTCAGTGCCTCCTCATACTTTCGCTTTAGCGTAGCCACCATTTTATCAGATTGGCTCTGCTTTTCCTCCATGGCGGAAATAGTAGCCTTTGCAATATCTAGCTCAGTCTTGAGATCCTTCAATTCGGTCTTGGCCGCAGAGTAAATTGCGAGTACATTCTTCTGTAGCTCAGCATTATTTTTTCTCTCCCTTTCCAATTCTTCACAGAGTAGATCACAGTCATGCCTGGCAGCTTGCAGTGCATCTTCAGGGCTGGTCAAGGGATCGTCACTCACTGGGTCTGACTCCACTTCCCTGGGATCGTTGGCCGAGGGTTCCTCACTGTTGGCACCGGACAGACACTTCTTTGGGGTACACGACATCTGCCTTTGGCCCTCTGGATATTCGGTTACCCGCGGGACGAATTCTCCATTTTCTCTAGGCTGCAGGGCAACTCGGTCCCCCTTTTCCTCCACAGGATCTGCGGACGTGTCTGTTCCTTCCACGGTAAGTGAAGAACTGCTTTTCTTTTTCTTTTTCCGCCTTTTTGATTTGGATGACACCGTCCCTTCAGGGATATTGGGGTCTCCATCTTCATTTGAAATTTTAGCAGCTTCATTATATATGCCAGGCTTTTCTTGCAGCTGCTTTAGCTGACAGAAATATTCGGTGATCCACTGCTCCCACTCTGTCTCCTGCTGATCATATTCGTCATCAAAGGGAGCGGTCTTTTCTGTTCGTGCCGAGTTCAGGCACCCCCACCATTCTTGGGGTGTTTTGTGGGTGTGACTCGGTTCGGGTTCCCCGTAAGAGATGTCTTCCTCTTTATTGGACTGGAAGGACCACTCTTCCGTGGGGTAGGGTTCATTACAGGAACGCTGCATCTTGTCCTCCATTTTTAGGCTATCAGGTGTAATTTTCTTCCTGACCTCAGGAGGCGCTATTGCAGCTGTTGCCACTGTATTTGCTAGAACCCCCAATTGTGGTAGTCCTACAGATGGGCATATTTTGCTTGTAGAGGTCATAGCTCTCACAGACATCTCTGCAGACTTTTCTTTCTTGGGTAATTTTTTTTTTTCAATATCAGCAGTACTGTGCATGCATTTTCTTTTATCAGGTATACAAGATGTGCAGTTGCTAGGTAAAAAAGTCTATTTTCTATACACCATTTACTTGCTAGATGCAATCCCTCCGCTTCAGCAACATAATTTGGTTTTCTGCCTGAGTTCAGTAATTTTCAGTCTCATCTTTGGGTATTATGGCATTCACACTTCACACTTTGGATGTCTGTTTTGCTCCCAAGATAATAGGCATACTTTTTTACTTGCAGAAAAAAAAACATTCTTTGCAGTGGACTCAACACTCAGCAATTGGCTTTAAAAACCCTTTTCCTTTATAGGGCAATTTTACACTCAGCATTTGTTTGCTAAAAATTCCCCTGCTTCAGCACAGTCTTGTATCAATTTTCACACTTTTCTGCATATACTCCATTCACAGCTGGTAGCCCTATGCGGTGTGGCAACCTTTATTTGCAAAATCAGTACCCCTCATGGGTCACCATCTGTATTCACTGCTTCAGCGAAACTTTTGAAAACAACAAACAACTATCCCTTTTCAAGGGCTGACTCACTTCTTGAACCCTCACTATGGCTAGAAGGCAAAATCCCTATTTCAATGACCGTATTACACTTTGTGATAGGCAATTAAAGGTTTACCTGCTTCAGCAGTCTCTTGGGATTGGGGAAAAGAGTCCATCTGTGTTTTTTGTAAGTTTGAGTGCAGTGTAAGTTTGAGTGGTGTGTATCACTTTAACTCTGCCTCTGCTGCATGAGAGGTTTTTTTTTTTTTTTCCAAGTTGTTTAGACTGTTTGTAGGCAAAAAGCATAACAAAAAATTTCACATAAAAATCTCCGGTCCTTTTTAACTTCAAAGACACCTCTTGTCCTACTTCGGACACTAAATGTAGACGGAACGTTCACAGAGGTACACAATTAGGAGACTTTTATAAGGTGAAATTATAATAAGGCTTTATTGTGCCTTTTCCTTTTTATCAGGAAAACATCCAAACAAGGGGGGGGAACAAAGCTTCCATTCACTTGGGAGTATTTCTAGTGAAAACACTATGCAATTAATTCACATCTCCCTAGTCAAGCATTTCTCTCAGCCCCAAAACATATAGCATGAAAATAAGCAGATAAAAGCAGTCTCTTAATAATGAAAGTCTTATCTGTTTATCAGCTGTAGAGTAAGCTTCTCTGCTCTCCTGGAACCGCTCCCGTGCGTGCACAGAAAATCAGCATCCAGGTTTAGAAGTCTTATTTGGTCTCTTGCAATCAGCTCTGCTATGTGGCTGGCAGAGCTCAAGACATGTGGTGTCTCCAAAGGTCAGCTCTCAGTCAGAGCTAAAGAGTCACTTCCTGTCTCAAAGGCAGGCTTTTGTAAGCAATCTAATCAGGCAGGTGGTGTTTAGTAATTAACTACCAACAGTTAACCCTCACACTGCTAGATTAAAGGCACATTACTGAACAGGGATAAGTCCCCTGTTACAAGTACCTTATAACAAATCTTATATTCATCCATAATTTGATAAAAACACATATACTGTATAGTGTAATAAAGCTGCGTCCATGTAAATTCTTCCAGGCTCAAATATGTTGTTTAACCGTAAGGAAAAAAAGGATCCACAAGAAGCAGATATTTGCCTGATTTTTTTTAACTGTACAATTAATGTAATAATGATTGTAGTGATTTCTCTGGTGAAGTGTTTACACTAGACAGTAAGAATCAATGATATGTATTAATAGGCAAGAAGATCTTAAAATACAAATTGCTGACATACTCTGAATTACTTCACATTGTAACATACTGTATTCCCATCCTCCCACTTCCAGCCATCTAATTCTCTCTGGTGAATGAATGCCTTCACCTCTTTTACTCTAGTAATTCATATTTTTCTAATGGTATAGTGGTCATCTTGGCCTTCCTAAGATTTAGGGAGTCATCAATTAAGGTCACACGGCTGCAAAACTGCACCAAATGTATCAAAAATATTTTTCTTGGGACATTTCTCTGATAAATCTGCTGCAGTTCATTTGCTCCAGTTTTGCCCTAGGATTACATTTGGGAGACTTTAAAAAATAAACCCTTTATAAGCCAGCATTACTTATCTTAAATCACCCAGCTGCAAAACTGGAGGAGAAAATGATCAAGAAAAAATATTCCCATTTAGACCAATGGGATATTTTTCTGGTGCTGAGTGTTCTGCCCCAGTTTTTTTTCTTAATATTTATTTTTTACTGGAAACATTTTACATACATCAAATCACAACAGGCAAAATTGTTGACAATTTTTTCATAGTGCATTATACATTTTAAGGAATTACAGTCTCTTCTCATAACTTGCCACTTTATACTGTAGGTTCACAATATTGTTTCATTCCTCTTGTTACATTTCTGTATGTGACCCTCATGTCATATCTTATAGGTTCCTTGTATAAAGACGTTCCTTTTTGCATGTTGTCAGCAGCCTTCTGGCTTTATTTCCCCCCCCTTTTTTTTTTTTAACCAATATCTAACTTCAATTAATATTTGAATTAAAGCTGCAGTATTTTTTTAAATTTATTTTTTTTACTTCAATAGTTTCATGTGTGTGCAATCCCTAATTACCTAAAGAACTGCATAGCTGCCGGTCAATTCGTTCTCCGTCTATTGATCGGCAAAGTTTGGCGACATCTTTAAATATGGGGAATGTAAATCGTTGCTATAGGAACAAGCATGCTTGTTAAAATAGAATACAAGAAAATTGGACTTTCAAAGTTGTTTTTTTTTAAACTGAAAATGCTAAAAGTATTTTTTCTTACTACAGAACTGATTTATTAAAAAAAAACACACATGCAGGATATTGCCTGAACTGCAGCTTTATGTAACTTCCCCCTCCTGCCTCCCCACTAACTTCAATGTCCGTCACTTTGTATTTTCTAAACATAGCATTTATTCAATTTAATTTTTGTTTTCTAGTATTTGTCCTCATAGGAGCATTCTGTTTTTGTTGTGTGTGAAAAGCTGTCTGGTTAGATACCATGGGCCTCATGCAGGAAGCAGCGATAAGAGGGAGAAGAATATATATACAGTAGAATAAAGGGGGCTACTTTCAACATTGAGTGATACTAATAGTAAAGAACGTGCAGTTCCAATTAGCTAAACAGGTCCTATATTACCCACAATAATAAACACAATGTGAATAAAACGTGAAATACAACACCGTACACAGGGTTGAGCAAAAACGGAGCGTCTGCAGCTATGAACAAGGGGGCTGGCTCGGCACCCCCGAACACAAGAGGAGAAGAAAACAAAAAAGACACAGCGCAAAACCGCTCATAGTGAAGTATGTTTTAGTAAAATTAGATATTAGAAATAGGTAAATATTCTGCGTACATCAGAGTGAAAAATTACGAGCACATCATAGATTATGACATAGGTCACCGGGCACAGAACAGGTCGGGAGTATGATCGTCATCTAGAGGTAGGTGGCCTCTCTCACACGGGCACGATAAATCCTCCTGGAAGTCCCCACCATCAGATTGAATCTTCCGTATGCTGGAGCATGCCACAGGGGCCTCACCGATGTCTGGTACACAAGGTCCCGCAGAGCTCAGAGTAAAGTGTGAAGGGTCCCGGTAGTTTTAGATCATCAAGCCTCCTCTCGTCTCATCAGATCGGAAGCGGGATAGACGTCACTCGGGAGCTACAATCAACACTCAGAGTCCCATAGAGTTCAGTGTAAGTTAGTTTGAGTCCGAAAGAGCAAATTCTCGCCAAATGGTCTCGTTATCTGCTAAATAGCAGGAAAGCGGGGGAGGATAGAACAGCTCACGAGAAACACAGCGAGAGATAACCACGCCAAAAGAATCATACACAGTACTAGGAGACTGGCACAAAAGCACTACTAGGGCTGAGGCTGGGAGGTATGACGACACTTGCTAGGCGTCGTTGAAAATCCACAGGTGATACCACCTGATTGATACAGCCAACAAACACAGTCTGAGTAGTGCAATTAAGATCAAATACACAAAAAAATAGTACAAATCTAAAATAGGACCATCTTACACGTTTCGTACCGTGAAAGCCACTTCATCAGGGAGTCAGTTTCCAATCAATGGGTACAGGGTGGGTATAGTGGGTCCAGTTGGGTGGTTAGGCCTACCGGGTGGGTAGTAGGGTAGGGTGGGTAGTGGGGGAGGGTGGGTTAACCCCTTAATTATTATCAATGGGTACAGGGTGGGTATAATGGGTCCAGGTGGGTGGTTAGGCCTACCAAGTGGGTAGTGGGAGAGGGTGGGTTAACCCCTTAATTACTATAGTGGTTATTAACTTAGATTGTGTGGTATATTGGTGCATCACCACAGTAATAATGCGACTCCGTTTCGGGACGCATGTTGATGACATAACAGGTATTCAGTTTTGGCGTGAATCTTTTACGGATACATTGTTTGTTATTATGTCTCTCCCTACACCTTGAGAAAGTCCTAAGGGATGAAACGCGTTGGTGCGTGGTCCTGTTTTTCTGCCTAACTGACCATTAAAGGCTAATGTATATTTTACCCCTGTTTGGAGTTACCCTTATTTCCCTGCATTTGCCGACGCTGTGAGCTGTGCTTCTCTTTTCTTCTGCCTCTTTCGTTATTAACTTATAAGATGATTAAGGAATTAGGAGCCATTAGATTGTATTCTTTATGTATTCTTTCTGGCAATGGAGGACATGGCCCATCAGTACGCTGATAAGGACGCCCTTCATAATGGCAGGGGTAAGTAGAACGGTTTTATTTACTTTATTTATGCTGGCTAACGTTTTGTTTAATAATAGGCAAATGATCTATTATCCATATCTGGATAATAGTTTGCACATTACTGTACTGTATGTGTTTGGGGGGAGGGGACGAGGTGTACTTATTGAAATGTAAGCCATCTTTATTTATTTTTTACAACACGAATGGTACTGCAGGCCAGCGGGGACCCACAGGGACCACTCGAGAACCCCCGGACGCCCGTGGCGTACATCCGGGGACCTCCGACAGCCTATGTTATCAATTGCGTATTCAAATAAATAAATAATGGTTTTATGTGGGGGCACATGGGATGGGTTGTGTATTGGTGCTTACTACATATTTTAATTTACATTGTATTACTAGTGTAGATGAGCAAGGGGTCTCCGGAGCAGAACCTTGCTGATTTGAGGTCCGGGGACCCCCTGCTTCCCGAGATACAGGCCCCGTTATAGTGTGCCGATATCTCCTATGAATGTTAATGTTCCACGTCTCATGACCGGGACATTTCAATGCATAGGAGATACCGGCACCCCATAATGGGGTCTGTATCTTGCGAAGAAGGGGGTCCCCGGACCTGAAAACAATGCGGTTCTGCTCCGGAGACCCCCTGCTCATCTACACTAGTAATAAAATTTAAATATTTTTTTTTATATTTCGGCCGAGATTTGCGCAGAGAGAGGCAGCTCACTCTCTCTGCAGCAGAATCAACTCGCCGGGTGAGCCCTTTGCAGAGGGCCGATCATCTCGTCGCCGGCTGCTCGCCATGTTTGCAAATGTTGCTATCACTGGTATTCGGGGCTTTCTGCATACCGTGATACAACGCTGTCAAAAATGGCGACTTCGAACTTTACTGCATGAGGACCCATGTCATGTACACAAACACTTTTTCTATGGCTGTCTTGGCTTTGTCCGATTGAGAGTTAATAAACCACCCCCCTTCTTGGAAAAAAATGTTGGTCAAGCTTTTTATGGAAGCTTGCCTCTATATTGGCAATGGACATCAGTTTAAATAGATAATGCTTTAAATATGTCTAATGTTGGAGGTAATGGGGATATCCATTGCAGCATAATTGCTTTTCTATCAGCTAGGGGCTTCCTTTCGGAGGCTTTGACTGCTCTGGTTGTGTTACCTTCCTCATCCAGATTCGTGTGAAATCCAGGGGGAGCATGGAAGGGAGATAAAACAAAATATATTCTAAGTGTAGACCGTATAATACTTCATGGGTCAAAACAGTGATATGTCTTGGCTCGTAAGTGTAGCCTACTCACCAAGATGTAGATAAAATACGGGCAGTGTGACACAGTGGTCTTTGCAGGAAGGACCTCTTGATTCTTGATGTGGTGTGGACCCCCAATCTCAGCACGACAGCGGTTATTCTGAAGAGGTCATCGAACAGAAGTCTTCAGAATAACCGCTGTCGTGCTGAGATTGGGGGTCCACACCACATCAAGAATCAAGAGGTCCTTCCTGCAAAGACCACTATGTCACACTGCCCGTATTTTATCTACATCTTGGTGAGTAGGCTACACTTACGAGCCAAGACATATCACTGTTTTGACCCATGAAGTATTATACGGTCTACACTTAGAATATATTTTGTTTTATCTCCCTTCCATGCTCCCCCTGGATTTCACACGAATCTACACGAATTGAGGGACCAGTGGAACCAGTCCCTACCAGCTGGGTTTGAGCAGGTTTTTTTAATTAATTCATCCATGTCATCCATCACGTGTGCACTATATTATGTTTTTTGTATCACTAGATTTGGATTTATTCACTGTTTATTGTTAGTGATCACTAGTAGAGTTAGCACCTTTTTTTCACTATAACACAGCACCTTCCTCATCCAACCATGGTTCTATGTTAGCAAATAGTAACACCATTGGAATCTTATGTTTTGTGATTTTTATTACTTTAGTTATACAGGTATAGTCCATAATTTCACCCCAGAAGTGTTTAATGGGGCTACACAAAGATAGACAGTGTTTAAGATCCGCCTTCAAAGTTTTATACATGGGGCATTGATTGATGGTTGCTACCGATGGAGGAACACTTTTGTTGAAAGCAATATATGCCCTGTGCGTTATTTTAAATTGGACTTCTCTCCAAGTCTCCGATGGTGTCAATTTATATACATTTGTTAATCCCACTAACAGATCATCTATGTCCTGTTTTTGTGGGAAGTTGTTCTGGCATGTTTTTAAGGTGTCCTGTAATATCCGTTTGTGGCCATCTTCTCTCACTAAATTTTACAGTACCAATATATTGTCTATTTTCTCTTGTGTGATGAAAGTAAAATATGCTTCATATAATTTGATTTTTTTCCACATAATCTAGAACTTAGATATATACGATAACAAGTGAGATTGTGGTATTTCTTTTTCGTGCTTAGTTCCTGAAAAGGAATAAACGTTTGTTTTCCTCTGTCTATTAGTGGCCTCTCCTTTTTATCTCCCAGATTTTATCATTCCAGACCTTTTCCTCGGATAGATTCCTGCCCCAGTTTTTGCAGCCAGAAGAGTTTGAGAAATATGCCTCTTTTGGATAATAAATAACATATAAGGTTGATGTATCAGTGTCTCCCAGTTGCAAAACTAGAATAAAGAAATGACATCAGATTTATTAAGGGAAAGTTTCCTACAGTATACAATAGGATATCTTACTTTCACAAATAAGGAACCATTTGTTTGATCAATTTTCTTCCCAGTTTTGCAGTAAGGATTGATACAAAGCTCCCAAATAATGCTGATATAATATTTATCAGAACCTCAGCACTACACCTGGGGCAATACTGGTGTAAAGAATAGCACCACATTTATCAAACATCTAATATCTCATTGCAAGCGACAGGATTTGTTTTTCTTTGATAAATAAGGCAAGGTTGGAGCGAGATTGGCACAAATTGTGTAATTTTTGTGATGTGTCAGTGTATCAAGGATTTTGCTCCAGGTTTTTGTGCAATGTGTATCAGCTTGTTTTTTGGGGGAGTGTTAATTGGAGGAATTAAGTAGAAGGTACATAATGCACTAATTATAATAAGAAGCATCAAATTGTGCACCTATCGCTTTTTCTCCATTCAATCTGCATCAAAAGATCAGCCAGGTTACACTTGCTTTCTTGGTTGCAAACATATGCCATGTCTGAGAAACTGGAGCAAGTTTGGTATATACTGTACATTATGATTCAATTTTGGAGAAAAAAATGTTGGCAGTCCATCAGGACACATTTTTCTGTACAACGATACATACTGTAGGCAGTTGTTATTTAGTTATTTCAATATTTTGCCTTTATGCATAGCCCCCTTTCATAAATAACCCCTTAAATGTCAGTTCATACATTTCCCAATATAATATCCAATTATCACATTTTTGCATGTACACTCACTCTTCCTCTCAACTTTACAGCTGTACTTAAAATGCAAAACAAAAAAAAGAAGGAATGAGGAAACCACCCATATTGAATGAAAGAAATGTATAATGTATCACTAATTCCTATTACACATTGTGCTTAATGTTATCAAATAAACAGGACACATTACAAAGAAAGGTATAGGTAACCAATATTCATATTAATGTCCTCTACAAATGTATACACATTCCCTGAATTCTAACTAAAACATCAGCAAAAGATAATTTACTTGAAATGTTTCATGTTACTTATATCTACAGTATGCAACTTTTGCTTATTCACTATCTTAACCACTGGAGCAATGAAGGGTTTATGTTTGGTTTTTAATCCATAGCCCTTGTTGATGTGCTCAGTAGGATAATTTGTCAGAAAGCTAGATTCCGGGAAGATGGCAGACATTAAAAAGATCAATGGCAGAGCATTATTCTGGAAATCTTCATGAAACATATTATTTTTTAGTTTACCAACTTGACATGAGATGTATTAAAGCAGTTATAAAATAGCTGGAAGAGTGAACTATCACTAGGTCTACCAAATGAAAATTTTACAGAATCGTGCTGATGTTGAGCAGAGTTGTTGCTCATAGACTAGTCTTTAGAGGAAAAATAAATGACATAGTTGATTTGTGTATTCAAGTTTAATAATTAGACATTATGAATCATTCCCTCTTTATTTTCATTACATTATTTGGTACCCATAGCATGGCAGTACTATGCAGCTTGCCATAGAACGCAGTGCCACATTCCTTACTGAAATTGCATGTAAGATAAAATCAGAAAGCTGTACAAATGTTATTTCAAATACAAAAAAACGATTAAAGATAATATGTATTGAACAATATACAATAGGTAAGGAGACATTTTAGATTAGCCCAACAAAAGTGTATATTGATGTGTAAAATTTGAATCCACATGTAATCCTTAAACATTAAATTTCAACACCATAAGAAATTCAACACACACACTGTTATAGAGATTTGACACTATCATTGAGAATAATAAAATGTATATAAAATGTTATCACCATGCATACCCCATGTGGATTGGTGTATGCAATCATTTGATATATTACATAACAATACTTTATAACAGTGTGTGCTGGTTTCTATATAGTATTCACAATAATTTATTTTCCTCTATTTACTGTACCAAGTACCACCATCCCTATTTATTGCAAGTAGTTTAACGAATAACAAAGGCTGTTAAAAAAAAAAAAAGAATACCATGTTGCACCTTAATGTTACACAATATGTGGGGTTATAGTTAAGTATTTTTCTAGTACATTCTGAGAGAGAAAAAGTCTCTGTTTCTTTTGTAAATTCTTGACACATTTGGGTCAGATTGGAAAATTGCACAAATCTGTTTTAGCAGTAAATGATTCAAACATATTCAGCTCATGATAATTATATTTTCTGGTATTTCTTTTACTGTACTAGCCTTTTCAATATCCATGTTAACTTATTATTCGGTGATTAAAACAACTATACTACAGTACATTCTCCCTTTTTTTATTTTCTTATTTTTATATGTAAAGCATGTGACAATATATATGTAACACATATTCCCCCCCCCCCCCCCCCTTGGAGATTTTGCTGCTACAGTACATGTGGTGTTGTGGTGCATACCTGCTGGCTCACAGTAGATCTGAGTCTCCCGCATGGTGGTAGGGGATGTCAGAACAGGCTTCTGGGATATAAACTGATTCGTACTCAAGGTGACAGCACCTCCATCTCTTACAGGCCCAAGAGATGAGGGGAGCAATCCCTGCAGGATAACTTTGTTTCCCTTCCCCTGATAGATTGCAGTCTCAGGCAGGAAGGTATAATAAAACAGGAACACTTTATTGCACACTGCAGATTGCACAGCATACACAAAAACAGGAACTTCTTTGGGCCTTCACCCTCAGGATGTACCCTGGATATTTACTGCGGGTACAGGGACCCCACAGTAGTCCTTGCTCTTTCCTGACTCCCTATTAGAGCCAGAGGAATATTCTCACTCCTAACTCCCCAAGGGGAGAAGGCAGTAAGTGCACAGCCAATCCGCACTTCTGTGTGAGAACCTGTCTCTCTCAAAGGTAGAGACAACTGAATAACTTTGGTAGTACAGCCCCTTTAGTACAGGAAAAGTAGGAACCAGGTCTGAGTCCCTTATTGGACACAAGGCCTAGTTGCTCCGCCTCCTCTGTGACTCACTGAAGCTCCTAGGGGTGGGGAAAACCCAGGATTAGTCCTGGCAGGCCTGCTCTTACAAGGGCTTACTGCCAGGAAAAGGGCAGACTGGTAGCCCTAAACCAGCCAGGGCTACATATAATTTTACATTCTTACACAAACTGGCAATAATTTGGTGCTCCTGTTATAAATCTGTAAAAATCCTGATTGCGTACCTAACATAATGGCCGCATTTCAGTTTCAATCAATCCTCCAGTCATAGTAATTCAGCAGCTACAATATATTCTGATATTACAAAGGTAAGGTAACATTATCTATTGTTACCGTTTACAGCTCAAACTGCTGGGAATATTGGCAACAAATTATCCCAAAGAGAGTATTAAAAAAATCTTGCACTGCTTGGGAGGTGGACTAAAACCTGCTATAGAAATCAAAGGATGCTTTAAAATGCATTAAAAATTGCATTAAGAGTATAATAATAATAATAATAATAAAACAGTCACTAATATCTAATACAGAGAAAATTGTCCTCCTTTGCACTGGTCTTCACAAATCGGTGCTCAGTAATTATGTAAAAAAACAAGAAGAAAGAAAACAGTGTTTAGTATTATAATGTATAATACAGTGCAACTATTCAATGCTTTCCTCGGGTAGATTCCCAATTGATAAAACAACAGGATAAAGGTATATGGTAGAAATCAGACTACAACTGTTAATGACACCAAACACAGGAGATAACCCTTGAATAAAGAGTTGTATGGGATACACCCTACATGTAAAGGATTTCTATGTTCACCCTTCACGTAGTGCACATAGATACATACATTGAATGCAAACATGCAACTCACAATGCAGTACTGGTCTTTAGCGTTTTCACTGTTTGAAGGTGAGTGGGTACAATTATTTGAAAGTCGTCTCAATAGTGAAATGAGAAAAAGGGGAAAAGGACATACTGTAGTACAGATCCACATGATAATTACAATTTAATAAAACATATAAAACATACACCAAGAGTGTCACTCACACATGATTCCGTCCTTTAAATGTCTTGCACAACAGTAAACCTGGTTGTAGTTTGTCAGGGTGGTCCCTTTAGCTGAGGCCGTGAACCCTCTGGTCTGACCTCCACCATTCCAGCTAATGGTCCTGTTGGCATCCGCATGTGGCTTGTACAGCCCAGCATCAGCAGGGGAATCCCATCATGGTTCTCCTCTGCTCTGCTCTGACGTGATGATGTCACGTGCGCCGTCAGGAATCTTTGCCGGCTTGACTCGCAGGGATACTGCCTCTCTGTGATCACTCAGCGCTCTCTCACATGCTGACTATCAAAGAGTAAGGCAGCAAATAGCCGCCAGGAGTCCAGACAGCTGTGCCATCAGGCTATCAGCAGGCATAGGATGCAAACAATCACCCTACACATTTTGTAAGAGTGGCTTACTTCATCAGGGGGTTGTAATCACATGAGGGGACACTGCTCCTTATAAAGTCTCTTCAATCAAAGATATGGGAGTGCACAATTAGCAATCAAGGATCATTAACCCTTGAAGTGCCAGAAATAGAACCCATGCCTAGTACATTCACTCCAGACCACAACCAGGCTCAAGTGCCCTTGTAGATAACAAAGCATTATGTAATTATAATTATGTGATGTAATCCTAGCAGTCTGCTCCAACAACGCCTTCCGCCTCCACGTGGGGTGGTCTCCAGCAGGAGCATCTCATCATAGATAGTCTCTGAACGTAGGTGGTCTGATCCCAGACCACAAGTTATGTGTCACTGCGTGGCATAGACACTGTGTCCCTGATACCGCACAACACAGGAAAAAGGGTCCCTAACTATGGGCTTCCCTATACAGCTGCAGGTGCCTACTGCAATTCGGGGACTAACTGGGGCCTGCAGGGGAAAGCTGGCCTAGTCCCAGAGCTACTGGCACCTGGGACCCTACCTCCCTCTTCTGTACCCGGCTCCCAACTGACCAACTGCCCTAACTGTCCTAAATGTTATCACGGTTCTAAATGTTTTAAATACAGCAGCCCTATTGACTGCCGGACAACATGTGGTCTGCAGCCCCTGAGGCTGCTGGGACTTGTATTTCCCAGTGGATCTATGGGAGTAATGGCCACCGCTGGCATTATAATACGCATGCGCCAGGTGTACAAAGATGGCTGGCGCAACTCTAGATACTATCTGCGCATGTGCGAGCCTTCTCTGCGCAAACAAACAAAATGGCGATGCCCTCGGCGGAGCACCGGCGACCCGCTCGCCAGCTTGCCAGCTCACAATCTCCCTGCAGCAACCACACAGTTGTCCCCCTCACGCAGTCCGGAGGTGAGAGGGGAACCTGGCTACATCTACATTGTGATGTGAAAAACAATTAAGTGCGCAGCTAATACAAACTCACAGTTATATGACACAAATCGTGACTAAATAAGACACAGAGTGCATACCAACATACCCAATTGAGGGGATATTAATGCATACAAAACCGTAATAGGTGGATTTAAAGCGTCTGCAGCCTTATCAAGAGAGTGGCTCACAACATCTGCACAACAGAGTCAAAAACAGAAGAAAACAGCGCAAAAACGCACGTAGTGAAGTACATAAAGATATATTTTATATATAAAAAGGTAAGTAATCTGCGTACATCAGATAAATAGGGTAAAAGCATTGACTGTGATAAACACGGAGGTTACCATATTGAGTTGTAGAGGGTATCAAGTTTGCTAAGTTGGGTTTGGGGTGCCGAGCCGTATACTATGTACCCATAGTTAAAAATTGGCATTAGCATCTGCTGTGCGATAGGTTTTCAGTCTTGTCAGTGTTTAAAAACAGTTTATTTTGGGAAATCCAATTTTCTAGTTTCAAATAGTCAGATTGAATATGTGTTCAAGGTCGGAGAGGCTAGGGTTGTGTGCATATAAGATTGTCTATAATGGACCTTTACAGATGCATATAGATTCCTTATTTATGAAGCTACAGAGAAGACATTATATAGACGGCAAGATTGCTTGGGGGAAATATTATTTTCATAAGTTAGCGACACTGGACCTCTCCCCCCAATTTTGTTTATTATCGTAGCATCATACAGCATAAAGCAGAAAGTGTTCATTATGAAATAGTACTGTTAGACAGATCCCTAATAGCCATGGCAGAGGCCTGACTTGGCCACAATTTTCTCCTGACCTATATCATAGTTATTATTTACTTCAGGGTCACTTAAAGAACAAAGGACAGGATTCACTAAACCGTGATGTGAGGAATAGCACCCCGATCTAGTAATGACTGCTGTTGACTTCAATGGCAGTTAGTGCTGGATCAGGTTTCCATACCCTGCATTGCAGCTAAGTAGATCCCGGCAGAAGTATTCCAGTCCAATTCACGCACTTTGTAAGCACTGAAAGTGACAACTGAACTAGAAATGTGTTTAATCTCAACAGACACTGTGGTTGGTGCTGCATAATTTCACCATATGGTTACAACGTGATTATACAAAGTGGAGAACACACTGAACTTGTTTTTTCATAAAGTGTAAATTTCCTCTGTGATAATAATTCACAAAATATTTATGCTCCTAAATTAAAATGTATACATTTTATGAGAAATGGTCATGGTCAAATAAATAAAAAATACTCTTGTAGATCGACTTACTTATGTATACTAGGTGAATGTGGTCAGTGCTGCATGCTTTATTCACTTTGAGATTTTCAAGCAATCACGCACAAATTACGTTTAGTGTAAATGAATTGTTCTTCTTTGTAATATACTGTGGGAAAACATGTGCCCATTATCCATTTTTCATCTAAAAATGGGCTTATATCTTGCAGTCCTTTTACTATTACTACATATGCATACATTGATTTGCTTTTCTTTTCAATATTTTTGTTGTTCTCTGTCACGAACTGCACACCTCTGAGTATGTGACTTGTGTGTGGGATGAGGGTTAACGACACAGCTATCCAGCTGACCCAACTTTCACCTCCGCAGGGTCCCTTAAATGAGTGATATTTCCCCTCAATCCATCACAAATATTACCTAAACGCTGCCAATTCCAAGGATACAGAAAAATTACACCTCTAGGTTCCTTGGTCCCTGTTTTCAAAGCAAAATATGTAATTCAAACAAAAAAAATATTGTAACAAATTGTGTCCGAAAATGTAATCTCTCCTTAAAACCTGCAAAGTTCAATTAGACTGAAGTTTGAATGGGACTGCCAGGGACCCCCACTGTGTTAATCTGATGGGCCATTAGTTTGTCTGCAGAAATGTCATTGAAATGTTGCAGCATTACTGGGAGATTGCCCCAGATTTTTCAAGGCAAGTGTTCGGATACTCGTGGCTCCATCTGTATAAGCAATCAGTTTCATAAAAATAAAAAGAGCAAAATAAATGTATTTAATTACGTATGACGCATAACATCATCAGATTTCCTTCAGAGAGGCTTGAAGTTGAAAATGTAACACTTGCGCTCACCACGAACAAGGCGGGACCCCGGTACTGAGGTGAGAAAGTATAGAACTGTGCACCCATAGCAGCGGAGGCACGCCTGGAGGGTGGATAGTCAAGATCACCGGGTCTGGGTTGGAGAGAGTGGGTTAGTCTTGATACTTGCCAGGGTCGTAAGTAGGTTCCAGGAGGGTAGTCAGAGTCCGAGGTGCCGTGGTCAAGGGTTGGAGCCAGTAGAGAAGTAGATTGTTTGTTTGCCGTGGTCAGGGATGGAGAGGGTCAGAAGGTCTGAGGCAAGCCGGGGTCGATAATCCAGAGCGGGGTCCAAAGTTTAGCTGGGTCATTACACAGGGAGGCAAGCAGCAACAAGGTAAATAACGCAGAGAGAACAAGGCAGAGACAGAGACGTGGGAACACAAGACTACCAATTACTATGCTCAGCCAAAGAGGAAGTGACAGAGCTGAGCATATATAGAAACAGGAGTCCAATGAGTGAAGAGGGTGGAGTGGAGGTGCGGCCTCTGCGGAGGCAGGGATAGGTTGTGAGAAGCAGGAGACAGGTGAGGGAGATGTTAAAGTTGACGCGCAGCTGGGGAGCGGTGCACGCGGATCACGTGTGTGCGCTGGGCGGCCGCATGGCACAAGCGAAGGAGCGGAGCCAAGCTCCGTGGGAACCTTGAAAGCCTTCCGTGGTCGCGCGCTCGCTCTGTAAGATGCGCGGGAGGCTGTACAGCAGACGGCAGGGAGGAAGCACGCTGCAAGGGACGCGCTCTCGGATCGCTTGCAACGGGATGCTGTGCAGCAGGAAGTAAGAAGGGAACACGCCGCAGGGGACGTGTTCCCCGGTTCCTTACAGAAAATATGGAAATTCACGTGTGTAATAGACAGTGCGGATTAATCAAAAACTGCCATTGCATACAATCCATAAACGGATTTGTAGAATCCAATCTGCGGATTCAGTAAGCCGTTGGCAGATTCTTAAGAATCCACCAACGTATTGCTGAATCCGCGGATTGGATTCTACAAATCCATCAACGGATTGCGGAATCTGCAGAATGTATTAGTAATAATAATAAAAAATCCACAAAACACGAATCTCCATTTTTGAGATTGATCAGTTGAAATCCGCGGACCAAAGGAACTGGCCGAGTCGCTGCGGATCCATATTTGCCAAAACAATTCGCTCACCTCTAGTGCCTGAATATAAAAACCTGCTCATAATTTTTTTTTTAAATTGCTACCTTAAAAAGGTCTTATTTATCAAATCAAATCAAATAAGCTTTATTGGCATGACGGAAGAACATCTCAATATTGACAAAGCATGATTAATAGGGGGTAGGGTATAATGCCAATCAAGTATTTTCTTGTTCATGTCCCTGGACCAGTCAGTTGTTGGCAAAGGAAGAGGTGAGAATATTATGAAATCTGCTCAGCACATAAACATTACACACCACAAGATTCAATTTACAGTGTTTACAAATGATGGGGCCTATGCACTAGGTGTTCATAAGCCACTTAACCCTCAAAATGCATACTCAGATTCCGTAAGCGTCGATAAGCAACGCTAAACAATCGGAAAAAATAATACCACAAGCATTTACCCAAAAATGCATTGGGTAAAACTGTATTTATCTGTGCACTAAAGGATAACAGATTAATACATTAGCAGTCAATGAGAAATGAAAAACATTAAAATAACAAAATACAATAAAAAAAAACTGTATTTTTTTTTAACATACATTCACTATTTTTCTTACCTTTAGAAGTGTTGGCCCTCCAAAACCAGGGATATCAGGGAGCTCTAAAACCATGATGTCATCAAAGACAATCCAACTTGAAGATCCTGGATAGGTACCAAAATTCTTCTCTTTTATCTTGTATCAGCTTCTTCTTTCTTTATCTGTCATTATTTCTTTCTTTCTTTTCTTCATCTTCTTTCTTCATCTGTTATTCCAAAAACCACATGTTAGATCCACAACACGATGTTGTCACGTCAGCTTCTTGGGGTAAAATGAGGCATCAAGACCTTAAATATGGCCTGTAACTTCACATGTTTAAGTCAGATGGTACAGCTCCAATCTGATTGGACGCTGTATCATGTGCCCGCCTATTTTTTTTTTGGTGAAAGATGTGACATCATCTCCAAGAGAGGTACCACATGGCCATATCACATGGTATTATAGCCAATGGGATTGTCTTCAATCCCATTGGTTGCTGTACCATGTGATAGGTTACTTTCATTCAAAAGGATGTGACAACATCTCTTAAAGGGACGTCAAATCCTTTTGAACTAATGTAACCTATCACATGGTACAGCAACCAATGGGATTGAAGACAATCCCATTGGCTATAATACCATGCGATATGGCCATGTGGTTTGAAGGATGTCATATACCTCCCTTGGAGATGACGTCACATCCTTCACCAAAAAAAAAAGAGGCAGGCACATGATACAGCGTCCAATCAGATTGGAGCTGTACCATCTGACCTAAAAATGTGACATGACAGGCCATATTTAAAGCCTTGATGCCTTGTTTTACCTCAAGAAGCTGACGTGACACATTGTGTTGTGGATCTAACATGTGGTTTTTGGATTAAAGATGAAGAAAGAAGATGAAGAAAAGAAAGAAATAATGATAGATAAAGAAAGAAGATGCTGATACAAGATAAAAGAAAAAATAATTTTGTTACCTGTCCTGGATCTTCAAGGTGTATGGCGTTGGATTGTCTTTGATGACGTCACAGTACGAGAGCTTCCTGATACCCATGGATTCGGAGGTCTAGCGCTTCTAAAGGTAAGTAATATATTGAATGTATGTAAAAAAAAGTTATAGGTTTTTTTATTGTATTTCTTTATTTTAATGTTTTTCATTGCCCATTGACTGCTAATGTATTAATCTGTATCCGTTTAGGGTACAGATCCATAGAGTCAATGCATTTGTTGGCAAATGCTTATTTTCTATTGAGTGTAATTTTTTCAATTTATCTTGATTTTTTTGGATTAAATAGTTTGTAATATGGATGGCTTGTTTGTATGTATTTTTTCTATTGATTAGGGTTTTTAATTAATTAATTCTGTTTTGGGCTACTTTTTTGAATTGGTGTTTGCTAGTGGTTTTATTAATTCATTGCTTTTTTGGTTACTATTTAAAAATATTTAATTGTTTTGTTTGTTAGTGCTTTTATTAATTGAATTTGTTGGCTAGTGCTTTTAGTTATTGAATTGTGGTGTTTAGGTGCTTATGTATGTTTTATTATTGTGTATTTTGGGCATTCGTGTATTTTTATTAGGGTGACCATTGACTGCTATAGTGGCTTATCCTGCCCATATTATATGGGTATGATGTACTACTATGCCAATCAATGGGTACAGGGTGGGTATAGTGGGCCCGGGGTGGGTGGTTAGGCCTCCAGGGTGGGTAGTGGGGGAGGGTGGATTAACCCCTTAATTACTGTAGCGGTTATTAACCGCTAAATTGATTAAGTGGTTATTGGTCATTAGATTGTATTATTTATTGTATTCTTTCTGACAATGGTGGACATGGCCCTGCAGTATGATGACAAGGATGCCCTTCATTATGGCAGCAGTAAGTAGAAATGTTTATTTACTTTATTTCTGCTGCACGGCTAATATTTTATTTAATAATAGGCAAATTAGCTATTATCCATATCTGGATAATAGTTATTTGGCCCATTACTCAGCCACCCACCCCAGTGTGCATCTGCGTTGTCCCAAAGGTGCACAGCCTGATGGAGCTCCCCAAGAGCGGCACTCCTCTGCAAAGGACCAGCGTGCTAAGGGTTAACATTTGCTTGATCTCTGTGGAAAGTCAACCTCACCCAGTGGAATGTTAATGAGCCATGAGGACACAAACAGCTTTTGTTCACAGCTGCATTGCATCTCAGCCACCCACCCCAGTGTGCATCTGCATTGCCCCAAAGGTGCACAGCCTTTGGCGCAGCCAAAGGGCAGCCAAAGGATGTGAGCCGTTTTCTGCCGTTCTCTGATGTCTGGCGATGTAAAAGTGATGTTAAAGCTGCCCTATTTCAATCTAAAACTCACAAGCCTTTTATCCCCTGTACCCATTTTTCCAACTCTATCTGTCCGTGATTTCACTGTATAACCCCTGTTCTTTAATGTAACCATGTATTTTTTATACCTGTAACTCTGTGCCCAGGACATACTTGGAAACGAGAGGTAACTCTCAATGTATTACTTCCTGGTTAAACGTTTTTATAAATAAATAAAAAAAAGTACTGTACTGTATGTGTTGGGAGGGGGGGGGGTATATTTATTGCAATGTATTGCAAATTTAATTTTTTGATACAGGATTGGTACCGCAGGCCAGCGGGGACCCCCGGACACCCGAGGACCCCCAGACACTGGCAGGAACCACATGAGGACCCCCGGACACCCATGGGGACCACATGGAGGCCCACGGCACTCGCGGAGACCACCGAGGATCTCCAGACACCTGCAGTGACCACCCGAGGGCCCCCAGGCATCTGCGGGAACCACCTGATTTCAGCCTCGGGGACCCCCTGCTACCCAATTTACAGGCTCCGTTATGGGGTACCAGTATCAACTATGCATTTAAATGTCCCACGTCACGTGACCGTGGGAATCAAATGCACAGGAGATACAAGCATCCCATAACGGGGCATGTATCTTGGGAAGCAGGGAGTCCCCGAGGCTGAAATCAACACGGTTCTGCTCCGGAGACCCCCTGCTCATATACACTTGTAATAAAATTTAAATTAAAAAACATACATTTTGGGTGAGATTTGCGCAGGGAGAGGCGGCTCTCTCTGAGCAGCTCTCTCTGCAGCAGAAAGAAATCGCCGGGTAAGGCCTTTTCAGAGAGGCGATCTTCATGTTGCTGGCTACTCGCCCATTTTTTACATTTTGTTATCACAGGTAATCGATGCTTTCTGAATACCATGATACTGTAGCAATGCTCACAAAAACGGCGATTTAAATGGTCCGGCGATTTTTTTTATGAACCCTTAGTGCATAGGCCCCTATATATTTGTTTCTTTTTTAAATAAAAAGGCATCAATCGAATAGATCTCCTTAAGCAGCACTGAAAAACAGGCTGCGATTTATTTGAAAGGTTCTTGTAAGACTATAAAATAACATTAACAGGTACTCAGTAGCAGGCTCAATTTGATGCTGGGATGAAATGGAACTTTAAAACTCATAATTTACTAATAAAATACCAGGGATTTATTTTCACAAAAATAATGTCAGTTTATTTCCTCTGGAAAGTTTTTTTTTTTGGTTTAAGATCAGCCTTTTAAAAATGTAGCATTTTGTTGGAACAAATGTATATTATTTTTGAGAAATTGGAGACTGTATTATAATAAATATACCCATATATCTAGACCAGAATATCCGTGTTTACAATATTTGCAATAACAAGGACTCAACTTATTTTAGTGTTTCAAAATATTTTAGAACAACGATACTTGTCTTGTAGTGACGCCCAATAAAGTACAGTATATGTTTCAAGGCAAAACTGGGGAACTTATATGGCCCGAAAATTGCACCAGATTTATAAAAGAAAAAAAAATCCCTATTGCTTTCATTTGGCTTTTTTTATTTGATACATGTATCAATAAATAATAGTTTTTTTTAAGCAAAATTGAAAGAGTGCATTGCATAAAACCATAAATGTAATTATTGGCTTGTGCTGGCATGTGTTATTGCTCATGTGTGTATATTTGTAGTACATGTTCTCATTCCTTGTATTGTATGTGTTACACTCATAATTGTGAACACAATAAGAATGATTGCATTTGTCTTTAAACCAAGAAAAAAATAAAACTAACAATTTTGATGCATTAATGGCAGACAAAAGTCGTGCATGCATGCAATTTTTTATAGATATAATTTTCATACCGTATGTGCACCACCAACATACAAATTCAGCCTCGTACTCCACCCCTGCAGATTAAAGAAAAGATGGCACACATACTGTACCACACAACACATCAAAATCGGTTTTATTCATTGACGCTTCAAGATGTGTTCATTTGTTACTCATACTTTTATGACAAAACTTAATTTAGTGATGTTTATACATGGGCCTCGTGGTATAGTCCTTTTGAGCTAGAATTGCACCAGTTTTGTTGAGACTCTTATAGAACAATTTCTGTCAGATTTATTATACCGTTTTAGAACTTGAACAACACAGGGCTCTACTGTGACTTCAACAGGATGCTCTAAAGTGGAAACTTAGTGGTGTTAAACACCGTGTGTCATTTACTGCACATTTACATTCTGCCATTTTTTAAATACCCCATCAATATAATTTCATAATAATGAGATATTTTCAATAGAAATTGGCCTAGCACATCAATTTGTTTCTGCTGTTTAAACCTGTTTACTTTTGATGAAAATGTCCTCAATTTTAACCTTAGTAAATCCAGTGCTTCATTTACTGCACCATTAATGTGTTCAATTAATGTCTTTGAAACACACTATGTCCTCCCACAGTTGTACTTTCCATAAGGTCATTATAGCCTTTTAAAAATATTCTCGAGGTAGTAGAACTAAAGGCCTTAGTGTTAGACTGGCAACACACACAATTATTACCAATGCAAGTTAATGTTTCATATTCCATTATTTGTATCCTTTGATCTAGGAATGTGACTATAATCAAGTTTCTTATTTTAGTCTACTCTGCAAATATTGCCCATACGATTTCCCACAAGTCTAAATCTTGTGTAAATAAAGTGGGCAATAAATTAAAAAAAACTGCATAGAGAATTTAAAGGACACAAAAATATCTAAATGAGATATTTTACCCCCCCCCCAAAAAAAGGATTATTATGAATGCTATTTATAACTTTAATATAGGTATGGATGGAAAAAAATGAACATAAAGTAGATTAATTTTTTAATGCCCTTTTAAACGCGAGAAAATGTCTTTATCATTTCCTTCTGTTTAGGTTTACATTAAGAAGTCACTATATTATCTTAAGTGTGTCTTGCCTGAGGGTCTGGATGATTAAATCTGATTTTATTATATTTCACACTGAAAAATAAGCAACAGTAAAAGCACTATACAGTGTTTGAAATATGTAAATAGAGTGGTAGATAATTTCTCTAAGTGTATATTTTAATGCAAGAATGTTTTCTTTTTTCTTTAGATATTTTTCCTTATCCCATCTCAGAAAGCCAATAGCATACCAAAAAAGGAACACGGTGAAAAAAGTTAGATTAGGTTATGTGTCAGAATCCACAAATGTTGAGACAGAGCTACAGTAGTATAGCAAGAAGCAGTATACTGTAGTTGTTTTTTTGTAATTAGATTGTGAAACATGAATATCCTAGTATATCACTGTGCTGAACGTAATGAGCTATTAAAGATAGATTAATATAGTATACTAATAGAATTTTTGTTTAAGAATCAACATGATGTGGGTTTAAAAAAAAAAAAAAAAACTGCAAGATAATGCACATCCTGGGAGAAAGAAAATGGTTTGATTTTATATGATAGAGCTGGACTATGTTTTATAATTTGAATTTAGAAACCATTGTGCTACAGTATTGAGGTGCAGAGGTTTTTGTTTTCCAGTGGATGTCTGTGCCAATGAATTTTTTTCATTTTCAGATACATATCTATCAGAAACAAGATTAAACAAATATAGAAAGAACAGTACAAGTGAACAGGAATTTAACTGGTGTCTATGGCAGTGGCACACTCACTGTTAACATCAAGCCCTGTCAGTCTGATGAAAATCCCTTCATTTGAATTAGTTTAGCAATTTAAAAGCTAGGACATACTTGAAAACTAGAGGTAACTCTCAATGTATTACTTCCAGGTAAAACATTTTATAAATAAATAAATAAATATGTCATTAGGATATCAGATCAAGGCAAAATGTCTCTCTAACCTTTTCTGTATTTATAACTTTTCTATATCTCAATACACACACACACACACACCAGTTGGGACCTTCCTCAGGTATTTAGGTTTCCCTGCCTGCACTCCATGCAAGGAACATCTGTAATTCAGCTCTGGGGAGGATACGAGTTTATGGCAACTCTTTAATTAACACTGGAAGGCAGGATTACTTTACTTGTTTCTCTCCCCTCACAAAAACAGGTAGTTGGCAAAAGCATAACATTTCTTTACGAAATATTTATGCAGGATTTGGAAACAAGTGAAGCATGACAAAAATATATGAAAAGAGTATTTTTATTTAAACTTGACTAAAAGCATGATGTTTCATTAAGTTCCAAAAGAGTGGTTTACCAGATAGCACAGTAACCAAATCTATGTTGAATTACTGTATATTTTATATTTTGTATTTTCCTTCTAGCATTTACCTATTATACCACGTTACATTAATGACTTTTGCCGTGCCGCTGTTTTAGCACTACAAGCAAACAAAGGGGTAACAGGCATTTTAAAATACTTATACAGTGGCGGCAGCTTTTATTTGAAGCAATGCCGCCGGCCGGGTGCGTGTGCGCAGCGTGGAGACGCGGCACGTTGCGGCGCACTGTGATGTCACAGTCACGTGCGCGCCCGGCTTCCCCGGCTTCCCCGGGCTTCCCCGACACCCCTGGAGATTAAAGTAAGGTAAGCGGGGGTGCGAGGAAGCAGAGGGGCAGAGCAGGAGCCGGGTTCGGGATCGGGAAGGGGGGGCAAATTGCGCGCGAAGTGGAGGGGGGGTGCGTGAGGGAAACGCAGTGGCGCGCGGTTTTGACTGGCTGCAGCCGGAGTAGATCCCGGCATGCCGCCGGCATTACATCAAATAAAAGCTGCCGCCACTGTATATGTTTATGAGAGGTTGGAGTCAACTCTGGCAAAACATTAATGGGCTAACTTTATGGGTCAATGAGACACTAAAACAGGGAAATGTTTAGATAATAGGGATGGGTGATGGTATACAGATAGAGCTGCTCTGCTAGGCCCATCTTCAATGGGAGATCGTAAAACTTTATGGACCCTCCTTAGCCAGAGGCAGAGGTGACCAAAAGTTCACTATTAATTTCCTATAGAAGAGGAAGAAATACTTTTAATTTCCTCACAGATTTAAAAAATATAAGATATTTAAAATATGATGTACCTCACAGGGTAAGAAATATAGATTTCTGCAGGGCGAGGTCCACTGTATGAAATTATATCGGACATGACAGGGTATCTGTGTGCATATCTCAGAATTATGCGAAAAACCTTGATGCAGGTACTATTATTCTGGGGGTTATAAGGAGAAAGTTATAGGGTTTTTCACAGTCTCAGATTACTTTTCTCTCCCAGCCATACATGTCACAAGAGATGGATGAGTGTCACGCTGTGCTCACCACAAACAGGACAAGACCCCGGTACTGAGATGGGAGTAGTAACAAACACCAGCCACAGGCACGGGGGCCACATCCGGCGTGTAGGGTTGCCTTGACAGCCGGGTCAGGGATGTAGAGATCAGAGTAGTCTTTATACTTTCCGAGTTCAACGTAGGAGATATCCGGAGCGTAGAAGGTACTTTTGCCGATGTCAGGGTTGGAGAGTGGAGAGTGGTCGAGGTGCAATGCCGAGTTCAGGATTAGAGAGGAGCGAGGAGTCAGAGATAGCCAAGATCAGTAGCCAGAGGTAGGAGTAGTCAAAGCAAGCCAGTTTGGTACACAGAAGATTAAAACTGGAACAAGGCAACAGGACAGGAACAAGGCAGAAACAGCAAGGGTAAACACAGAGTAACATATATCTATGCTCAGCCAAAGTACCTGTGACATTGGTGAGCATATATAGGCAGGATCAGCCAACCACTAAGGGGGTGGAGTGGGGGCGCGGCCCCCGTGGCGGCCGTGATAGGTCTAAGGCTTCCAAGAACAGGTGTAGCTGTGTTGCTGCTAATTAATGCATCTATGAGCAGGTGCAGCTGTTTGTGCAGCTGTTTGTGCATCTAATGAATTCTTCTATGAGCAGGTGTAGCTGTTTGGTAGCTAGTGGATCTTGACACGGAGCTTGGGGGTGTGGAGCACGTGTCACGTGCATGATCCGCGCGCAGTCGATGCGCGGCACGATCCGGGGGCGGAGCCTGAGTCTGTGGCGTTGGATGACACCATTTTTGCGCGCGTGCATGCTGCGCGCGTCTGGTAAGGAATGGGGTCAATAGGCACCCCGCGCGTGCGCAGTGGTGCTCGAGAAGATGCACGGAGCGGCTGTACTTCGGTAATCCTTACAATGAGTAAGAAAGCAGGATACGCACATGAGAGTGGGCTTATTCTGGTCCTTTTGCAAAGTGAGGATAAAAACTCAGTATTTTGATATCCAACTAGAATTCAACAAAGAATTTGTGCCAATAAACTCATCATAAACTTATCATAATTTCAACTCCATGACCTCTTAGGAGAGATCTAATATTGTTATGTTTTATGTGGTAATGTATTTAGGTTTTCTGTTTTTATATCCTGTTTTTCTCTTAAACTGTCTGCATTTCTATATTGTATGATTTTTTGTAACATTCTTTTTTCTCTGTAACTAAGTACCTTATCGCTTTTCCTATATTAAATCTAACATTTAATAATTACTGTCTTTGGGCTCTAATTAGACCTAGATCCTTTTAGAAGAGCTTAACCACATTTTCAGACATTTATCTAAATTGGGATTTTGTGTTAATTGCATATTTTTCTAGTAAATGGGACCTACAGTAGATCTCCTGAGGTAGGATCTTAAATTATTCTTGGTGGTGCCAGTATATTGAGGTGTAGTGTGATGTTTTTTGGGAGAAATTGCTTATTTTAAGGACCCCTGAAGGGAGGTAAATAAGTCAAAAATCAAAACAAAGAAGGTGATGAAAGGATCACCAGATTGTCCCTATTTACTGCACTCTGTTGTATTATACAATGTAATTGGACTAAATTGTCCAAAAGATGCAATTATCTGGTAGAGAATAGGTACAGACATCGTGTAGTATCAGCTCCCACAACTGTGGGTGAACATGAACAAGTAAAGGCCAGCTACAGTAATTGGCCCAAAATAATAAAACTTTGGGCCTTATGCAGAGAGGAACGTTATTTAATGTGAAAACGGCAAGAAAATAGCCACAGAATTGGAGCAAATTATGGTCGTATGCAGAAAGCTGCGTTACCTAATTTTTCTGATGAGATTCAAAATTGCCAAATTTTTCTGGCTAGATTGAACTCACTATAATATAGGGCAGAATGGCGAGTTGCAGTGCATCTATGCTACCTGCATACCACCCTATTTTAACATGGCGAATTTACCAATCTCTCCACGTGTTTGTCAATTTTTAAAGTAAAGAAACCTGCTGTGGAGAATTTTATGAATCTCTCCATGTTCTCTGCAGGAGAAGCTTCTCTGGGAAGTATTTTCTCCAAAATATGGTGCTATTTCCCTTCTCTATCCTCTCTGCATAAGCCCCTTTATTGTATATGAACATTGACAAAAGAACAGTGAACATATTTACAGTGCTCGGAGTAAATACATCCCCAATTAAAAAGTGGGTGGGTGGTAGTCATACATTATTGTAATTAATAGTTATCATGGTGTCAATAACCAAAATGGTATATGTTCCATAGCAAACCCAAGATCATCTATCTTTGTGATAACTCGAGGTAGAAACTAATAAAGATCACCTATTGGTTAAAATGAGTCAATTTATGTACATCAGTCCCATTAGTATCCTCAGTGGTTGTAAGAAGTAGTATGCATACATTTAGGTCACATTCTATCTAGATGGGACGCAAAAATATCAATATATCAGGTCAGCATTGAGTGCTAGGTATCAACAAACACCCAAGCAATTTAGTGCATAGGGTTCAGTTCAAATCAGCATATACTTCCATTCTTGCAGAGTGGAAAGTGCAGCCTTGGATGTAGATCTAGCAAAAATTATTATTATTATTAATTATCCATATCATAGGGTTATGTGTAATCATAAAATGAACAACAAAGTAGATGGTGTAAATATTGTTCTGATCATGTAGGGGATTGTGTAGGAATGTGCTAAACTATTTGCCCGCCCCTGAGGTCAAAACGGACATCTAAGTTAAAACTGTATACCTGGATCCCTCCTGAATGTAAAGGTAGTTGACTGTAGAAGTGTATATTGTATATCCACATGCTGAAGAAGTATATATATATATATATATATATATATATATATATATATATATAAAAATATATATATATAAATTTGATAAAGCCTAATTCAACATATGCAACTCGTTATAAAACCTCTACCTATAGAAAGGGAGAATAAATAAACCCCTCATTGAGACCTAGAGGGTTAAGTGTGAGTAAGGTGAAAATCAATTTACACTCCTTCTGGAGGAGCCTTTTGTCCCAATCTCACTTTCTATGACCACATGATATATGTTCGATAGCAACTAACTTTAGAATTTCACAGTCTCCATTTTGTTCTTCCATTATGTGTGGAGCCAGATGCTCCAATATCCTTGTCTTGAATTGCCGGTGGGTCTTACCTACTGTATATACAATTTTCCACAGCAGCATAATATCAAATATATGACCCCTGTAGATGTGCAATTCATGAAGTCTCTGATAATATATATTTTTTGTTGTTGAGAATCAGAGAATTGTTTTGTTGTTGGTACCTGTTTGCAGGCTTTACATCTGCCACATGAGTATGAGCCAAGTGGTTGAGGTCCTAGCCACGTTCTTTTTGGTTTTGTTTGAAAGTGACTGTGTACTAAAATATCTTTCAGATTACGAGTTCTCGTACATGTCATATTAGGGAACAGTTCGAGGACCTTTCTTAAATCTTGATCCACCATCAGAATATGCCAGTGCTGACGAAAAATATGATTGATTGTACCCCACTGATTATTAAATGTACCTATAAACCTTATAAGTATAAATATGAGATTTTTTTGAGAGTTAATTTATTAGTAATTGGGGCCTTGAGGTGGCAACTGCCCTTTTGTATGGTTTTCTGATGTTCCCTTTCATGTGTCCACGTTACAGTACCGACACACTTTATTGCAGTGTGGTCGGTACCGCAAGCCGGGAAATCTCCCGGCTTGCTAGTGGCCGCCCCTCGGGAGCGTGCGCCCCCTGCACGCGCGTCCAGGGGCTCCCCGAGGGAGCCCTGGTGTCCCGCGATCGCGGGACAGCGGCAGGGGGTTCCGGGGGACCCGGCGGACCCGGCAGCGGTAGGGAGAGCGCCCCGATCGGAGGGCGCTCTTCCGCTGCTTTGGCGCGCGCCCGTCACTCTCGGGCGCGCGCCAGGCTACTGCTGCGGCAGAGAACGGGCAAATGCTCGAATAAACTCTGCCGCAGCAGTATATGAATCTGCTGATCACCCTGCTGCTTGTGATTTGTATTCAGTTAGTGTTGAACAGTTTCTCGAAGGCGTAAAAGCTGACCTGTAGGGATAGCTTTAATAGTGTGCGCAGGGTGGCACTTAATAGGCTATTTGTCACCGTACTTTTAATAAAGATCACCAGTTTCTAATTTACCATTTTTCTCTTTAAAAATGGTAAGATCCAAAAAGTCAATACTCACTTTACTGATTTCACAGGTCAGTTTAAGGTTATGTGTGTTCTTATTCAAAAGCTAAATAAATTCACGCATCAGTTGTTCAGTCCGCCTCCATAATACCAGTACATCATCTATGAACCTCACCCGTAACTCTACATAGTTGGTATATCTCTCCAGGGCCTCGCTGAAGACCATTGTCTCCTCCCACCAGCTCAGATATAAATTGGCATAGATGGGAGCACAGTTTGTCCCATTTGTGGCGCCCTGGATCTGATGGTAATACTTATGATCAAACAGACAGTAGTTTTTTTTGTCAGGGTGAGGTCCAAAAGCTGAAGGACAAAATCATTATGTTGAGTCAAATCTCGTCTTCTTGATTTTAGAAAATGAGCTACCGCTTGCATTCCAACCTGGTTGCGGATGCTGATAAAGAGCCCCTCAGCGTCTACTAGGAATGTTTCTGGGTTTACAGTGACATCCTTAGGTTTCAATAATACAGCCTTCGTATCATGAAGGTATGAAGGGAGCGAGCTAACAAATGGACGTATAGTAGCAATTTATCTTAGTAAATGCTAGCACTAGATTTTAAGTTTTCAATGCTGGAACCTATCGGCCTACCCGGAGGGGGGGGGGGGGGGAGTCTTCCCCTTATGTATTTTTTTAGTTGATAAAATATCACTGAACTCTGGCTTTTAACATAAAATAAATCAAATTCATTCTTAGAAATTACTTTATTGGTTAAGCCTTCATCTAAAATCCGTAGTCTTTTTGAAAGCGTATTGTTGGGTCACTTTATAATACCATATAACATGTTCTATCAGCTAATAGTCGTGGGCAATCTGCGGCATACATAGTTTTGTCTAAAACCACCACATTGCCGCCTTTATCTGATGCTTGATCACTATTTGATCATCATCTGAAAGTTCTTTGAATGCTGTATTTTTCTTAAAAGTAAGATTATAATTACTTGTAACATTATTCAGTCTCTCAAGGTCTTGTGTAACCAATCTAGTGAAAATTTCGACGTGTCTCATGTGGTGGTGTAAAAGTGGATCTTTTTTTGAGATCAGTGAAGGGATCTTCACCCGGGGGTCTACTGCTTTCATGTAAGAGGCTACCAAGGATTCTAATATTCGCTAGATCATTAGGATCGACATACTCATAGGACATATTCATAACTCTCCTCTGATGTCTTCTTGTGAAAAATGTATGCAAGAGTAACTTCCTTGAAAACAAATTCAAGTCTTTTACGCACTCAAACAGATTCATTTTGCCAGTAGGGCAGAATGACAAAGCCTTGATAAAACACTCAGGTGATCAGCATTCAGTGTTTTGGATGGCAGATTGATTATCTTGGTTGCTTTGTTTTTTTGTTGTTGTTTTTGTTAGGTTTCTTGTTCCCCTGGTCTCTGTACCCCCAGACAATTCTGTCTCTTAGATAGTCTCCCCGATCCCCTCCTTGTCTTCCTCATATTATGCTGCCGGCATATGGACCCACATGATCTAAAAAACTAGTAGTACTGCTTGATGTTATAGAATTGGTAGAATTACCCAGGGGTTGATCGATAGAAGGATCATGCTCAGAATCACTCGTTGAGCATTCACATTCTGTCGATGAATTGAGCACCCTTGTATTTAGTTTTTGTCTTTTTTTATGCATTTTGAATCTGAAAATACGGTTTTCTTTGAAATCGGTTGAGTCTCGCATACATTTGCGGCATTTCCTGTAAATGAGTAAAACAGGACAGCTTGATGTATTAACTCCTTTGACACACACTAGTCACATTCAGCGTACATAAAACCCCACATTATTATTTCATTTTAGAGTTTAGAGTGAAGTAAACATTTAGATATTGTCAAATATGGTCTCTTTGATGTGTTCATAAATGGATAAGATAAAGCCATTTTATTTAAAAAGGTTAATCTAATGTTAAATGCAGAAGAGATCTTAAAAGGGGCAATTCTTTCTTGCAGTCTTAGTTAATCAGAGATGAATATGTGAAAATATGCAAAGTTTACTCATTTTTATGTGGGAGCAATCCTAGCTATACATATGTGACTCCCATCCTTTATTAGAAAAATGACCTAAGAATAGAAGTGCTAAAATATACAATTATCTTGAAAGTAATGCTGTCATTGTGAAGAAAGTGTGTGTTAAATACACAACTCCTACTAATATTTTCATTACTTCTAAGAGACAAATGTATCAGATAACCTAGAAAAAGTAGAATTCATGTTCAGAAAGGTAACTTTGCAAACATTTGCTTAGTTATAATAGAAAAGGCATGTTCCTGGGGTTGTGTCTATTGAAAAAATATAAAATGCTAATGTTAAAGGAGTAATCCAAGGCATTCTTTTTTCCCTTTCTTTTTTCCGCATTTTAATAATACAGGATTGAAACAGGGGAACTCTGCAGCTGAATCCCATTAATTTCAGGTCCAGCGATACCCTGTTTCCCAAGATACTTACCTCCGAAAGGGATAGCAGTATTTCCGGCAGTTTTCTGCAGTTACAGTATATAGGTAGAAAGATGCCCTACTGAATGCACTCGTAGTGTGAAAATGCAGAGTGAATTGGTGCAAATAAAACCCTTTTATTGGATATTAAATATGTATTTATAAGGGGTCAGGTGTATAGATCCATGACCTGTCCCCAGAAAATAAGCAAACCACTACCTTTTAAAGTTTCCACGTTAGATGTGCTATAGCGGAGTCAGTGACTACATCAACCCCTCCGAAATCCCCCGTAGTAATGTGGAGTTAACTGTCCTCTAGACAGAATAGTGAAGTACACATATACCCTCAATGGAGTGACTACAGTGGTGCAAAAGCTCTTATTGTTTTAACTAAAAAATCAGGTTTAGTTCATAAAAGTTAATGAACAGTCTGTTGTACTCAATGCACCAATATTTTTACAACTGTAGCGGAGGGGGAATGCAATAGTAGCCATAGTAGCCATTGGCCTTTTTGCACCACTGTAGTCCATTGAGGGTGTACAGTATGTGTACTTCACTATTCTGTCTAGAGGACAGTTACCTTCACATTACTATGGGGGGATTTAGGAGGGGTTGATATAGTCACCGACTCCGCTATAGCACATCTAACTTAGAAGCCTTAAAAGGTAGTGGTTTGCTTATTTTCTGGGGACAGGTCATGGATCTATACACCTGACCCCTTATAAATACATTTTTTTTCCCCCAAACTTTTTTATTGTATTTTTCAAGACATGGACATCGATGATATATCAAGTCAATTCACATAGTAGTGCCAAACATCCTGTTTTCCTTTACAATACAAAGAGTCAGAAACCTAGATTATAGATAAACTATGTGGTTTCACAGTGTCTATAAATTGCTAAAATGCAAGTGCACTCCCTTAATTTAACTTAGGGGGTTTGACTTTTCCTTATTCAAACCCATTTAATCCATGAGAAAAGGGATAGCTGGAGATAAGGATAGAAAGAGAAAGAGGAAAGGGGAGAGTGGGAGGGAAAGAGGGGAGGGGGAAACCTCAAAGGGGAAGGGGGTGGGTGGGACAAAGAGGAGAGGGCTCATACCCCCCCATCTCCTCCCCCCCTACCTGTGCCACATCGGACCGGACCTTTCCACTATCACCCTGGGGGTCTCTTCTTTGTGTATAGATTCTCTACTATTCTTAGTTCTCAGTCCATTGGTCCCACACCTTATGATATTGTTCCACTTTTTGGCTGAAAAGAGCTGAGCGTTGCTCCATGAGCTTCACACCTCATTAATTCTTCTAATTACTGTGCGTTTTGATGGGGCTTTGATTTGTTTCCACGCCGCCGGTATAGAGCAGCGGGCCGCGATAAGGATGAATGAGACAAGTTTACTTTGGGAGGTTTGAAAATCTTCAAAAGGCCTGGCAAGAAGAAAGGACAGCGGGTCCATTCGCACCCCACTCCTAGAAAGTCCTGAATCAACTCCCGGATCATGTTCCAGAATTTCTTGATTTCAGGACAGGACCACCAGATGTGGACCAAATCTCCCCTCTGGCCACATCCCCTCCACCAGAGGTCCGACGCCCCAGGGAAAATCTGGCTCAGCCTATTCGGGGTTAAGTACCAGTGAAATAGGATTTTGTAAATGTTTTCTTTTGTTGTGGTACAAATTGATGTTTTTGCTGCTGCTTCCCAAATATCCTCCCAGTCGTCTCTATCTATATCCACGTTGAGGTCTTCTGCCCATTTTATCATATAGTTATGGTTTGCGGCCGGCCCTGACAATGTTATCCCCGAATATATTTCCGAAATCAAACCCCTCTGGTATAAACCTTTTCCGCACAGCGTTTCAAACTTTGTTAGTTTTGGGAAGTTTAACGTTTGAGAGATCGTTGTTAGAAAGTGTCTGATCTGAAGGAAGCTGAATACCGGAAGATTCTGGGTTCAGTATTTCTTTTGAATATCTTGATATGACAGGATCACCCCTTTATCCACCATATCTGCTACTGTTTTAATGTTTAAATCTTAAACATTTTTGAAGTCTTTTTGAGAGCACCCCGGGGGGAACTCTGGGTTTCCAAATATTGGGGTTAGTAAGGATGGGGAGGAGGACAGATTATATTTTTCTTTACTTTTAGACCATATCTTCCAGGTACACCTCATTGCACCAAGGCCAGGCTCGCCCAGCAGCATCTCTCCTCCTTTCTGAGACCAAAGTATCGATGAAAGGGCGAGAGGGGCCATATGAGAAGGTTCAATCTCCAACCAGCAGCAAGATGCTGGATTGTTGTTCCACATTACTGCTTGTTTTAATTGGGCCACGTAGAAATATTTAATTATATCTGGGACACCCAAGCCTCCACATTCCCTTGGTGCTTGCATTATTGATCTAGCTACCCTTGGCCTCTTGTTGTTCCATATAAATTGGAGATCCGATTTTGGATATTTTTAAGTTCTAAAAGAGGGACATGAATCGGTAGAGTCTGGAAATGATACAGAAGCCTCGGAAGAATATTCATTTTTACTGATGCTATCCTACCTAGCCAAGATATCTGGTAATCATTCCATCTCTGAAGGTCTTTTTTAATTTTTGTGAAAAGGGGCGGGAAGTTACTTTTGTATAGGGATCGGTAGGTGTTCGTTATTCGGATTCCCAGATATCTGATATCTGAAGAACTCCACTTGTAATTGAAGTTGGTTTGTAACAATTTAACTTTTTGGGCCAAAAGAGTTAAGTTCAGGGCCTCTGACTTATTGTTATTGCTTTTATACCCTGAGATTTTTCCAAATTTGTCTAATTGGGATTGTAGATTCGGAGGGATGTCATAGGGCTGACCAACATTAATATTATATCATCTGCTAATAGGGAGATTTTATACTTTGTCCCTCCAATTTCAATTCCTTTTACATTTATATCATTGTTGCGGCAAGGGGTTCTATGGAAAATGCAAAGAGAAGCGGAGACAACGGGCAGCCCTGCCTTGTGCCATTGTTAATTTTTATGGGACACTGATATACAAGAAAACTGGGGCGCTCCTCACAATTATACACACTGATACCCAAAATCTAGTTGGAGTTCAAAGTGGATGTAGATAGGCAGCAATGATGCACATAAATAATAAAATCATGCAATACTAGCCGCTGGTCTTTGCTGCTGCTCAGCCGGTAACGGATCTCCCACGATCCTCACACAGTATGAAGACACAATAAGGTGAGCGCAAGCCAGAAAAAAACAAAAACAGAAACAGCAAAATGTAAGTCACACAATAGCCTAAAATGCTGAACCTGACGAAGCTTACGAGCGAAACATGTTGTTCTGATGAGGATTTTTGGACATTTTATACCACCGCAGTTTCACCTGGTTCGCCGTTCGCCGCCAGACTTTTCGGACGTGGAAGTCAGGGTACAACGCCGATCGCGCCATACAGGAGAGCTGCCTATCATTACACCTATTGCTGTTCTCCCCTCCTTCTCTCCTAAGATCTTCGTCAGGACCAGTGATCAATGAAGCAAGCCATAGGCTAAAGCCACTTTAGTTGTGATGTGTATACACTCACACATGGCCGTGCGAGTGATTTTGTATTACTTCCTTCCATCCTATTTCCCCTCCATCACCCATTCAATTTTTAGCATTTTAGGCTATTGTGTGACTTACATTTTGCTGTTTCTGTTTTTGTTTTTTCTGGCTTGCGCTCGCCTTATTGTGTCTTTAATCTTTATGGGACTTGAGTCTCCTCCTGGAGTTTAACATATGCCGTGGGCATATTGTAAAGGGCTCGGACACCCTTCAAGAATGGGCCGCTAAATCCAAATTTAATCATAGTTTGGTCTAAAAAAGCCCACTTTATTCGGTCGAATGCTTTTTTCTGCATCAAAGACTTAGAAGAATGGCCTTAGCTCCTTTAAGGTGTACATGGTCGATAATATTTATAATCTTTCCAGTATTATCAGAGGCCTGTCTTCCAGAGACAAAACCCACCTGATCTATATGGGAGGGGAGAGGGGGGAGGGAGGAGGGGGGAGAAGGAGGGGGAGGAGAAGGGGGGGAGGAGGAGGGGGGAGGAGGGGGAGGAAGGGGGTGAGGAAGGGGGAGGAAGGAGGAGGAGGGGGGGAGGAGTCGGAGGAGGGGTTAGGAGGGGGGAGGGAGGAGGGGAGAGGGAGGAGGAGGAGGGGAGAGATGGGTGGGAGGAGGAGGGAGAAAGGTGGAGGAGGGGGGGAGGAGAAGGGGGGAGGAGGAGAGGTAGGGGAGAGGAGGGGGGAAGGAGAAGGAGGGGGGAGGAGGGGGAGGAGGAGGAGGAGGGGAGGGAGGAGGAGGGAGGAGGAGGGAGGAGGTGGGGAGGGAGGGGGGGGGAGTAAGGGGACCTAAGGAAAGGGGGGGGGTGGAGAGGATTCAAGAGAGGGGAAGGGGAGTATTAAGTGGTTGTGAATCCATACTCCCTTACATGCTATGGGAGGGGGAAGGCCTTGCTGATTGACTTATTGTGCTATTTACCTATGTGTGCCGGGGGGGGGGGGAGAACACATCAATGAGAAGGGCATCTTTATATGTCTGACATAATTAACTTAGAGGACTCTTATGATTAGCCTAATTTGACCCCACAGTCCCAGACTCTCTCCTATGGAGCTCCAAGCTACAAAAGTTTGTACCTCTGTCTTAATCTTCATCTCCGATCTTGGCTGGCACTGGGCCAGGGAGCGAGCAGCTCTGATGCAAAGAGGAATAAGCCCCGCCATCCAAGAGACCCCTCGGGGGGGCATGGGGCGACCGATGACAACCCTCCACCTCCAATCATTGGGGAGAAAGAACCCCAGAAGCTCCCCCGCCCCGGCACACAGGGGCGCGCTCTCCCATCTCCCCCCCACCCCCACGGGGCTCCACAAGAGAGGGTGATCAGTGAACCGGGGTAGGGAAGGGGCGGGACCTAGGAGAGGGGCGGCTACCAGAGGCAGTGGATGGCGAGAGGGAAGGGGCGACAGAGGGGAGGTGCGTCCAGAGGGGTGGGAAGGGGCGTCCAAGGGGATGAGCGATCAAGGGGCCGGGTGGGCAGGCTCAAGGAGGCATCTCAGACTCCTCCATCCTGCCTCTCCTCTGCGCATGCTCCGAATACTCTCAGGAGCTCTACCCCCCCCACCAATCCAAGATGGCCACCATTTCTATTCTCAAGGAGCCTCCGAGTGTTTGGGCACTTTAAGAGGTTAGTTGGAGCCAGTTAGGGCCAGGTTGTGCCAGCTCCCCCCCTGAGCCAGCGCTTTGATACAGACGGCTCCAGAAGTGGCGTCAGGACCTCGCTCTTGTCGGGGAATGATTTTCTTCTTCTCCACCGGGCCACAGGAGGAGAGAGGCTCTCTCCCTTCCCCCCAGCGCGGGCTGCGACTCTTGGGCTCCAACGTCGTGACCAGCTCGTACGATCGCTGCGGGAACACACCAACCTCTTCTCCCTGTCTTCACGTGTCCAGGGGGTGTTGTAAACTCTGGAATCGGCTAACTGCCAAAAAGTAAACACAACTAGGGGAAACTTTCTTCAACTTTGGTCAGGAGATCTCAGAGCCTCTCCTGCTGAGAGTTCATCTGTATCTCATGTTATGATCCGACAGGATCTATGTTAGAGGCTTCATTTCGCGCCTTTTTGCGATCATCATCTTTGAAAGATCACTGAAGATTTGCAGCACTTCATTTTTAAATTTCAGGTTCCCTCTCTCTCTGCTTGCTATGAGGATTTTTTCTTTGGTTGTATACGAGTGGAACTTGATGATTGTGTCTCCTCGTCGTCTGGGGTCCTCGGACCTGGGACCCAGCGCTCTGTGGGCGCGATCGAGCTCCAGATCCTCTGCACTCAGCTCTGGAACTAGCAGCATAAACAGATCATTAAGGTAAGGGCACAGCTTCTCATTAGTTATCTCCTCAGGGATGTTGCGGATCCGCAGATTTTGTCTGCGGTCCCTCTTCTCTTGATCTTCTAAGGAGTCTTTTAGAGCAGCGATCTCATTAGAAAATCTGTTCATTTCATCTTCAGCCGAAGACTGGGCAATGCATACATCCTCCATTTTAGTTTCTAAAGTATCTGTCCTTTCTGAGAGGGAACCTAATTCAGATTTGAGCCCATTTATTGCAGAGACTAGGTCCTCTTGAATGCCCACTCTCATTTTAGTGAAAAGCTGCTCCATGTGTTCATTGTATTCTTGGAAGAGCTCTCTGTTCGTAAGATCTCCCTGCAACTCAAGCGGCTGTTTGCAGGTGGGTTCCCCTAGCACGCCGGCCGCCCCTCCATTTTGGGAGTCAGTACTTTGCTCTGTTGTGCGCGGTGTTGTTGGGAAGAACAGAGAAACGATCGGATTTTGTGCTTTTTTCCCCTTTCAATTCATCCTGACTGAATGCTGAGTAGAATTTTGTGGGGAGATGTTAGTTTTGTGATGGTTTGTACTCAAGCTTAAGTCTATTCAAACGGAGGGTCTCAGGAGCTACACAGTCAAGCGACCATGCCTGGTGACCTCACCGGAAGTCCTCCATAAATACATATTTTAATATGCAATAAAAGGGTTTTAATATAAAAGAGAGAAAAGTTGCGCCAAAAGTGGGTTATCCTACTGTTCAGTATGTAGCTTCAGTCTCTGTACAATGCAGTTCCGCAGCCTGAGTCTCTCAGAGGTGATTCACCAACCTCTGTGTAGATACTGGTAGAAAAAAGGGGGTCCTCTGGCGCGTTGCTCTGCTTGTGGATCAAAATGTCTAATATCTTGAGTTGTTGTACTCTTCGTTTCGGTCCTTGACACAGGACCTTTCTCAAGGGAGTGCTCCCTTGAGAAAGGTCCTGTGTCAAGGACCGAAACATCGGGTTTATGTGCCGGTATTTCTACTGAATACACGCTGCTTTTTGTACCTTTGAGTGTGCTGTCTCCTTCTTGCCTCGTGATCTTGGGATCCTGGATCTACTTGGAGGATACCAGGAGGCTTTTCCTCACCCTCAACAAATACAGTCATATAAAGAGAAGAGTACAACAACTCAAGATATTAGACATTTTGATCCACAAGCAGAGCAACGCGCCAGAGGACCCCCTTTTTTCTACCAATAAAAGGGTTTTATTTGCACCAATTCACTCTGCATTTTCACACTACGAGTGCATTCAGTAGGGCATCTTTCTACCTATATACTGTATTTGCTATTGGCCCTATATTGTACCTTAGTATGCTTTACTAATACTTTATTTCTATAGGCTGATGCGGACATTTTCCCTTCTCTCTTTTTCCCTTTACCCACCACATTTGTTTTCTGCAGTTTAAAGCTCCTGCAGCACATGGGCCAATAGGAAGTTGCACCGGGTAACATCGTGACTTCCTATTGGCCTACAGGTCCCGGGACTTTTGAAAATCTGCCATAATGTGAATCATGGAGTGGCTACCGGCACCCACTATGCAGGTAAGTATCTCTGGAAGCAGGGGGTCACTGGAACTGAAATGAATGGGTTTTTAGCTCCGGTTACATTTTTGTTAATTGTTTAGGACATCCATACATCCATACATCTTAATGCTTGTCCCTCAGTACATCTGGTACTCCAGATATTAGACATGTGTGGAATTCCTTTTATTATAAATACATAATCTATTCTATATTGTCCAGTTCAGTTGCAATAAGTAACATATATCTGTAATGGAATACAGATAAAGTTCATCTTCACAACTTCTAGAAATGTAAATATCGAAGGATATCTGATGCTACACTGCATTTTTGGTTATCAAATATTTTCTGATTGTTTTAATTCCACTAGAACAAGGAGCTGCTATAGTTCAGTCTCACTTCTCAATCTGTGATGAGGTGATCACTTACGAGTAGTCAAGGCTGAACTTCTCTCCCTCAACCAGTCATACACACAAATAAGAAGTATATCAATATGCTGTACTTAGCATGAAGATAATAAGAGATGACTGCACACCAAAATGTTGTACCAACATACTGTAGCAAAAAAACAGCAATATTGTTTTATTTTCTTGCTCGTAAAGACACAAACAAAAAAATGTGATACCCGCAAACCACAATGACAGATAGATGTGTGCACTAAGGGGAGGGTTACAAAGTATAACAAAAAAGGAATCTCACACCTCCAGATGGAGGGAGAAATATTAAACTCCCCCAATAATATACACAGTAAATACCTATGGATTGACAAATAGATAAATGAATAGTAACCAAATGGGTATAACTTAGATTCCTTTATACGAAAATGGGAAGGAAGTAACAAGTAACCCATAGAACTGATGATGGAATGATTTCGGAAATGAAATCAATGTTATGGTTTAATAACATAATAAAATAAATGTGATATAGTACAGTAATGAAATAAAACAACATTCTCATAGGTGAGCAGCAGTCAGTGGCTGTACCAGCTGATCTGTGGGTAATGTTGTAGCAGTAGCAATAAGCACCTCAGAGGGGCATGGGATAACCAATAATCACAGTGCTGGCTGCAAGGCAAAGTCAAGATATAATTGTTGTTTGACACTTTGTGCAACAATCTGCATATTGCGGGAAACAGTGGTTACAGAGGCATTTTCTGATCAAAATCTGGCGGAGTTTGATCACAGTGGAAAACGAATCACTGTATGTATGTTTCTTGTCTACATATAGTAGAGAGACTTAGAGGTGGCCACCTAAAAGATGGCGGTCACACAGTAAGCACATTTGACAGTAATATAGTTACAATATTGCCCTAGTGAGCATAGTGAAAATAGCCAAATTTGATGCTGGTGTGGATAGACCACACAGTGTATCATGGATTAGCTGACTGGTTAGTGTGTGTGTGTATGTAATATGTATATATAGTATATATATAGAATGTATATAGTATATAGTATGTATATATAGATACATATATATAGATATCTATATATATCTATATATATAGATATCTATCTATCTATATATATATAGATAGATAGATATCTATATATATATATACAGTTAGGTTCGGAAATAATTGGAAACTGACACAATTTTCATAATTTTGGCTCTGTACGCCACCACAATGGTTTTGAAATGAAACAACTGAGATGCAATAGAAGTGCAGACTTTCAGCTTTAATTCGAGGGGTTGAGCAAAAATATTGTATAAAACGTTTAGGAATTGCAACCATTTTCATACACAGTACCCTTATTTCAGGGGCTCAAATGTAATTTGAAAAATTAACACAATCATAAATAAAAATGTTAATTTTTAATACTTTGTCGAGAATCATTTGCAGGCAATGACTGCTTGATGTCTGGAACGCATGGACATCACCAAACACTGGGTTTCCTCCTTTGTGATGCTTTGCCAGGCCTTTACTGCAGCTGTCTTCTGTTGTTGTTTGTTCGTGCGTCTTTGTGCCTTAAGTTTTGTCTTCAGCAAGTGAAATGCATGCTCGATCGGGTTGAGATCAGTTGATTGACTCGGCCATTGCAAAATATTCCACTTCTTTCCCTTAAAAAGCTCCTGGGTTGCTTTCGCAGTATGTTTTGGGTTATTGTCCATCTGTAAAGTGAAGCGCCGTCCAATCAACTTTGCTGAATTTGGCTGAATCTGAGCAAACAATATATCCCTGTACACTTCAGAATTCATCTGGCTGCTTCTGTCTTCTATCACATCATCAATAAACACTAGTGACTCCGTGCCATTGTAAGCCATGCATGCCCATGCCATCACACTGTCTCCACCGTGTTTTACAGATGATGTGGTATGGTATGAATCATGAGCTAGTTCCAAGCCTTCTCCATACTTTTTTCTTCCCATCATTCTGGTAAAGGTTGATCTTAGTTTCATCTGTCCAAAGAATGCTTTTCCTGAATTGGGCTAGCTTTTTTAGATATTGTTTGGCAAAGTCTAATCTGGCCTTTCTATTCTTGTGGCTTATGAATGGTTTACACCTTGTGGTGAACCCTCTGTATTTGCTCTCATGAAGTCTTCTCTTTATGGTAGACATGGATAATGATATGCCTACCTCCTGGAGTGTGTTCTTTACTTGGCTGGATGTTGTGGAGGGTTTTTTCTTTACCATGGAAAGGATCCTACGATTATCCACCCCTGTTGTCTTCCATGGCCGTCCAGGCCTTTTTGTGTTGCAGAGCTCACCAGTGCGTTCATTTTTTCTCAGAATGTACCAAACTATTGATTTGGCCACTCCTAATGTTCCTGCTATCTCTCTGATGGATTTTTTTTTCTTTTGCAGCCTAAGGATGTCCTGTTTCACTTGCATTGAGAGCTCCTTTGACCGCATGTTGTGGATTCATAGCAACAGCTTCCAAATGCGAATGCCACACCTGTAATCAACTCCAGACCGTTTACCTGCTTTATTGATGCTGAAATAACAAAGGAATAGCCCATACCTATCAATGAAACAGCTTTTGAGTCAATTGTCCAATTACATTTGGTCCCTTGAAAAAGAGGGGGCTACATATTAAAGAGATGTAATTCCTAAACCCTTCCTCCAATTTGGATGTGAATACCCTCACATTAAAGCTGATAGACTGCACTTTAAGCCCATATTCATTATTTAACTGTAACTTGAATTTATTTGGGTACATAGCCGAGATAACAAAACTTGTATCAGTGTCCAATTATTTCTGGACCTAACAGTATATATATATATACTGTGTGTGTATATTATATATATATATATACAGTGCCGACACTGTTTATTCGAATGCGGCTAGAGCCGTAAGCCGCGAGGTTTCTCGGCTTTGATGCCGAATCCCCTCGGCGTGCCGCGTGTCACCGATGTGCGGTCACGCTTCATCGGGAGCGTGCGCGCACGGCGTGCGTGCCCAGGGCTCCCCGAAGGGAGCCCTGGTGTCCCGCGATGTGGGGGATGCGGTGGGGGGCTCCGGGGGACCCGGTGGATCCGGAGAGGAAGATGCCTCGATCGGAGGACCGATCCTCCGAGGCTCCGGCGCATGCACGGGACACCTCGGTGCGCGCCCGGTATCTGTCGCGGCCGAGACCGGGTAAATGTTAGAATAAACTCGGCCGCGACAGTATATATATATATGTATATAATATATATATATATATATATATTATATATGTTATATATATATATTTATATATATATATATTATATATAATACGTAACATCACGAGAAGAAGAGATCAGTGTATCTCGAAAGCTCGCACAAATAAAAGCATTTCGTTATCCACAGAATGGTATCATCTATTTCTTTTTTGATTAATATAATATAATATAATATATATATATATATATATATATATATATATATATATAACAATAGCAAGCATGTTCAGGGCATTCAAAGGGAAAAAGTAAAAGGAAAAAACTTATCTGATCAGTCGTGGTGCTCACAGTGCGGCCATGATCACCATCCAGCAACAAAAAATAGATAAATACCCAATATCAAAGAATTTGGAGCACTCACAAATTCAAAAAATACAATTTAATGAAGTAACACAGGCATCAGGGGGTAATCACAGAAAAAAGAAGCAACGTTTCGGACCTTACTGTCCTTTCTCAAGCTCCCCCAGAGCTTGAGAAAGGACCGTAAGGTCCGAAACGTTGCTTCTTTTTTCTGTGATTACCCCCTGATGCCTGTGTTACTTCATTAAATTGTATTTTTTGAATTTGTGAGTGCTCCAAATTCTTTGATATTGGATATATATATATAGCAACTGTAAATATTACTGTATGTTCATTTGCATGTCTTAGACAGGTCTGCAACCCTGTCTTTCCCCATTATCGACCAGCATACAGCGCTTCCACTGCAGCAAGGGATTCTGGGAAATGACATGCAAATGAGCACTCAGTGCCACCTTTTGTCTCAAGCTCAAATTACACAAGCAAATCCTCAAGCCAATGCATGCTGTTTTAAACACAGCTTTTAGACAGAGGCTGGGATGAGATGCAAAACCATTAAACCCACTCACAGACATGTTTCAACCTTAATGGGTATCATCAGTGTGCGGTTGGTCTTAATGGCTAAGCAGGTTTGAGACTAGACTAGGTAATCACCACTATTATTAAGGTTATGGTGGGCAAAAAAGTGACAAAAACCCTCCACAGTAAAGCATAAAGCAACTGTAAATATTACTGTATGTTCATTTGCATGTCTTAGACAGGTCTGCAACCCTGTCTTTCCCCATTATCGACCAGCATACAGCGCTTCCATTGCAGCAAGGGATTCTGGGAAATGACATGCAAATGAGCACTCAGTGCCACCTTTTGTCTCAAGCTCGTATTACACAAGCAAATTCTCAAGCCAAGCATGCTGTTTTAAACACAGCTTTTAGACAGAGGCTGGGATGAGATGCAAAGCCATTAAACCCACTCACAGACATATTTCAACCTTGATGGGTATCATCAGTGTGAGGTTGGTCTTAATGGCTAAGCAGATTTGAGACTAGACTAGGTAATCACCACTATTATTTTTTTTAACGTATATATTTTTTATTTTTTCAGAAAACATAATAACATATAAAGGGGGGAAGGGAGTGGGGGGGAGGGGGGTACAGAAAATAAAAGGGTTATGGGGTGGGGGGGTAGGGCAGTGGGGTAGCATCCATCACTGGCTTCATGCAGGAAGCAAACATTCTATGATACTTGTCACATCCTATGCTAGGTCTAGGTCTACCTAACCTTTAGTAGTTATTACTGGTTTCCTTACTATTTTATGGTTCCTATTGGGTTCTTCCATATGTAGGTCTCCCAGGGGTCCCATATCGTCAGGAAGGAGTTGTGTCTGTCGTGTATTAGGCTTGTAAGTCTCTCCATCGTCATTATGTAGTTTATTTTGTGCAATACCTCATTGATCGGGGGTGGGTCGTTCTTTTTCCAATGTCTTGCTATTAAATTTTTGGCTGCGGCGAGGATCTGCGTTATCAAAAAGTCTATTTTTCTCTCAAGTCCGTCTGTCGGTTTTAGTAAGAGCACTGTTTCTATGTCCCATGTTAGCTCTACCCCTGTTGTTTCTTCTATTAGGCGTCTAACTCTTCCCCAGAATAGGATGATTTTGGGGCAAGTCCACCATATATGTTTAAATGTGCCTATTTGGCCGCAGTTACGCCAGCACATTGGGGAGGTTAGCGGGAAAAAGGAATGGAGGCGGGCTGGTGTGTAATACCATCTGTGTAGGACTTTCAGGTTGGTTTCTCTGATTAGGTAACATCGGGAAGCTTTAGCTGTCCTTTCGTGGATTTCTGCCCAGTCCTCTTCCTCTAGGGAGTTTCCTATGTCGTGTTCCCAGTCTAGAATGTTTTTGCTTGTTTGGTCGTCATATTGTTTTAAAAGTACCTGATAGAGTTGGGCAATCGTTCCTTTATTGTAGTGACCTCTTTGGTATAGGCTCTCAAAGTTGGTGAGTGGCCTATTCCAAGTGTCGTTTGGTTGGATTGAGGAAACATAGTGGGCCAGTTGTATGTATTGGAATATTTGTGTGGTTGGGATGTTATATTCCTCTCTTATTCCCATGAATGATTTAACTTTCCCTCCCTGTTGCATGTCTCCTAACCTAGAGAGCCCTTTCTCATCCCATTGCTTAAAGATATTTGAGTTTTGAGCTGGTGTAAATTCGGGATTGGCTCCAATGGGTGTTAGGGGTGAGGGAATGGAGGAGATTTGCCTGTGTTTGCAGTTTTTATCCCAGATGTCTAGAGAGTGCAGTAAGACTGGGTGGGCTCTATAGGCTGTTTGTCTGTTCCCCTTTTTTACCCATAGAAGAGACGCTAACTCCTTTGTCTCTGCTTCCACTCTCTCTATATCCACCCACGGCTTTTTCCCTGGGGCTGCGGACCAATAGATTAGCGGACTTAGTCTAGCCGCTTCATAGTACTTTGTTAAGTCTGGTTGGCCCAGGCCTCCTCTTGCCTGGGAGAGAGCCATCAGTTTCTTCTTTATCCTAGGTTTTCTGCCGTTCCATATAAATTTGGTTATCTCTTTTTCCAAATCTCTTATTACATAGGCTGGAACCGTAACGGGGAGCACTTGGAATAGGTAAAGTATTCTAGGTAATAGGTTCATTTTCACTGATATTATTTTACCCGTCCATGATATCTGGTATCTTGACCAAGATTCCAGGTCTTTTTTCAGGTTTTTAATAAGATTCGGGTAGTTTGCTCTGTACATATTATCATATGTTCTCGTAATGTATATTCCTAGATATCGCATCTTGTCTGACATCCATTTTATTGGGAATTTTTTCTTTAGTGCGCTTTCTAGTTCTGGAGGTATGTGCAGGCCTATAGCCTCTGATTTTGTGTTGTTCACTTTAAAGTTTGAGAGTGTGCCAAATTCGTCTAGCGTGTCGAATAGGTTTTTTAATGAGGTATCCAGGTTAGTCAGAGAGAGTAAAGTGTCATCCGCAAATAGCGACACTTTATATATGTTGTTTCCTATAGGGACACCCTCTATCCCTTGGTTCTCTCGTATTCTTGAGGCTAATACCTCTATGCACAAAGCGAATAGCATTGGGGAGAGTGGGCACCCTTGCCTGGTACCGTTAGAGACTGCGAATGGTTCTGATGTGTATCCTGAGGTGCGAACTGTGGCTATTGGGTTGGAATATAGCGCCTTAATGCCTTTAATAAAGTTTACATGTAGGCCCATCTCTCTGAATACCCGGAACATAAAGGGCCAGGCCACCCGGTCAAAAGCTTTCTCAGCATCTAACCCTAGAATCAGGGTAGGGCGTTGGTTTTTGTTACTGTTGTGGATAATGTTGATTACTCTCCTGATGTTATCAGAGGCCTGCCGTTCTGGGGTGAATCCCACTTGGTCAGGGTGTACCAAGGAATTTAATACTCTGTTCAACCTGGTTGCTAGAATTTTGGCGAATAGTTTTATGTCTGTATTTATCAGAGAGATGGGCCTATAACTGGAACATAACGTCGGGTCTTTTCCTTCCTTTGGTATAACAATGATAGAGGCCTTTAGGGACTCTTTTGGTGGTGCTTCTCCGTCTAGGATCTTATTGAACCAGCGGATCAGATATGGCTTCAGCGTGTGTTCGAATTTCTTATAATAGAAATTAGTGAACCCGTCTGGGCCCGGGGCTTTGGAGTTCTTGAGGGATTTAATGGCTGCTGAGACCTCCTCTGCTGTTATCGGGGTTCCTAGTTGGGCTGATTCTGACTCGTCTAGTTTGGATAGTTTTGTGTTTTTTATATATTCGTCTAACTTTGCTTCGAACCTCTTGTTGGCTTTATCGGGGTTTGTCAAGTTGTATAAGTTACTGTAATACTGGACAAACTCTTTATTGATTTCAACCGGATTGTGTGTTAGGCGGTCTTGTTTGGTTTTTATGCTGTATATATTGAGGTTTGCTGTTTTATTGCGGAGTTTTGCCGCCAATTGCCTGTCTGCCTTATTGCTTTTTTCATAAACGATCTGGTTTGTCCATCTCATTGCTTTTTCAGTATCTTCAATCAGTATATTTTTAAGTTCCAATCTATCCTTGTCTATCGCTGCTCTAACTTTGTCCGTTGGGGTTTGTTGGTAGGTCTTCTCATTTTCACTAATACTATTGTTTAGCTTATTTATCTTTTTGTTTTTCTCCTTTTTCCTATGGGAGGCAATACTGATTATCTTGCCTCTGAGCGTAGCTTTATGCGCCGCCCATAGTGTACAGTCGCTGATTTGCCCGTTGTCATTTATTGCGAAGTAGTCCCGTATAGCCTTTCCTATAGCTTTTTTAGTGTCTGGTAGCCTGAGCAGTAGGTCGTTCATTCGCCATTGTGTGCCCGTCGGTCTTTGGTGCATGTCTCTTATGATTAGTGTAACCGGGGCGTGGTCTGACCATGTTATATTGTCTATTTCTGCCTTTATTATCCTCTCTGTCAGTTCACTAGATACAAGTATATAATCAATGCGGGTGTATTGTTTATGCGGGGGTGAGTAGAAGGTAAACCCTTTGGTTCTGGGGTTCATTAGCTTCCATGCGTCGACCAGCCCACCCAGTCTTATGCTTTGTTTTAGAGCGGTTGAGCTATTCCGTCTCCGGTATTGCTCTTTGCCCTTGAGCTTCGCCTGGTCTTTATTGCAGTCTATAACGGTGTTAAGATCCCCTCCAATTATTAAGTAACCCTTCTTATATTGGCTTATCGTCTCGAAGGCCTCATTGATATAGCTTTCTTGGTCTGTGTTGGGGGCATATAGGCTTACAAGTGTTAGTTCTGTCGTGCCTAATTTACCGGATACAATTAGCAGTCGCCCGGTCTTGTCCCTCTTTATTTTTTCTACTGCAAAGGGGATGCTAGTTCTAATCAGGATGGCTACTCCCGCTTTTTTGTCTGTGGCTGGTGAGTGATAAATTTGGTTAAAATTTTTGTCTTTTAACCTAATAGTGTCTGCTCTGTTCAGGTGTGTTTCTTGAATCATATGTATGTCACTTTGTCTGTTTTTGAGGTCTCTGAACAATAGTCTCCTTTTCATGGGAGAGTTCAGTCCTCTGACGTTCTGCGTTGATATTTTTAGTACTTTAGCCATATGTTGATTTAAAATTTCGTGCGCAAGTGTTTGCCGGAGGGAGCTTGTTGTTAGGGGGTGCCCCGTGGTGATTTTTCGGATTGCGGGACCTTATCCCAACTATTGTTTTGGTTGTGCCAAGTTGTGTGCGTTTAGGTGTACTCCAGTGTGGATGAACTGGGGAGAACATTGGGGGTGAACAAAAATAACCTTGGGGGGTTTTAACGTGGGGTGGGGTGGTGCCCTCTTGTGCTTTGGGCCTTTGACTCTGCGTTTGGGGTGTCGGGGACATGCAGGGTCAAGAAAAAAAGGGGGAAAGTGTGTGTGGGGTGCAATGTGGTACTTGCAGTCTGGAGAGTATGGTTTGTAGTCTGTAAACTGTAGTCAGCTCCTTTTGGAATTCCGACGGCTAGTCGTGTTGTTGATCAACCTTCTTTTCTGCTATGACTGACTGGAACTAAAACACAGATGTGGTGGGGGGAAATACAACAATCAAACTTCTGGGTCAAACATGTTAAACAGTTTTAAACACAGTAAATAGAACAAAACAAAACAAAAAAAAGAGCAGAAATTCCTTTCTCTCCCTTTTCCTTCAACTATCTGAGCTAGATCAAATCTATAGAGGCTTAATAATGGCTTAAACCTTGTGCTCTCAGTTATCTAGTTGTACTGTGTTTTTTCCTTTTTCTTTTCTTTTACCCTTCCCTTCTATAAAACCTTTTTCCCTCCCTCCTCCCGCTCCCGTTAGTTCGTGTCTTTGTATTTGGAACAGCATACAGTTTCGGGGCTGGGGGTTACAGTTGAGGTAGGAATGTCTCTCTTGTACTCTCGTGGTTTTGCCGTGTTCTGGTTATTAAGCCTCAGCTCTTGGGGCTTGATGGGTTATCCTGGGTTAGTTGTCACCCTGGACCACCTTTCACGCCTTGGTCGTGGAAAAGTTTTCCCTGTATCACTTCGTAATTCTTCCGGGATCTCCAGTCCTAGCGCTGCGATGAATTCTTGGCCTTCCTCTGGGGTTCGTAGGGTGGCCTGTTTGCCTTTGTTGGTGGCTTGGAGATGCAAGGGGAAGCCCCATCTATACCTGACGTCTCTGCTTCTCAGATAGCCTGTGATTTTCTTGAGTTCTCGCCTTTTGGCCATGGTTATTGGCGAGAGGTCCGGGAAAATTTGCAGTTCCGTGTCCTCAAATGAGATTTTATCTAGGTTTCTGACTTTGGTATAGATTTCCTCTTTGGTAGAGAAGTAATGGAACCTTGTGATTACATCTCGGGGCCCTCTGTTTTCAAATTCTCTCGGCCTGTAGATTCTATGGGCTCGGTCGAATTCCAGCTTTGCTTCGGCGATTTCTGGGAGTATGCTCCTAAAAAGTCTATTTAGGTATGGCTTGATTTCCTCGTTAAGGACTGTCTCCGGAATGTTGCGAATTCTAAGATTGTTCTTTCGCGATCTGTTCTCTGCCTCTTCCTGGGCGTCTTGAAGGCGGGAGATCTGTTTCTTCATTTGGGTTATGTCCTCATCTGTCGCCGCTTGTCCTTCGGTAACTGTCTCCATGGCCTCCTCCAGTCCTGTCGTCCGCTCCTCTACCTCTACAATCTTGGTGTGTAGGCTCTTCATTGCGGTTTGTAACTCCTCGTGAAACGCCTGTTTAATTTCTTTAACCCAGGTTTTTAGTTCTTTCCTGATATCTGGGTGCCTATCTGCTTCTGACCCTGAGTCCGAGTCTGTGCGATCTTGGGCTTGTGCGGCTTTCTCTTTGCCAGTTGGTGTGGGCGCCACGTTCCTTCTGGAGAAGAACGTGGAAGATTCTGGCTTCCCTATCTTTTTAGGGGGGGCCATGCCGTCTGTGTTCAACTATGGGGTATAGAGAACAATCAGGTCTGGGTCTTCCTTTTCTATATTGGTTGCTGGTTTATCTTGGATATGGGGAGCTGAGGGAGATTCTTGTCTGTTTTTCTAGGCTCGCAGCTATCTCACATATGCACCCCCACACGTGGGCATTCAGTTAGTCCATGGGACTAGTTGCTTGGTTCTCTGTTTCGCCTCCTTGGGTGGAGGGGGGGAAGGGAAGGGGGGGGGCGCAGGTGCGCATTCACTCCGCTCTTTGTTTGTTGTTCGTCTTTTCCTCTGTGCGAAGCTTGGGGGACTGGCTTTCTCCTAGGTAGGTAGGTGGGTATGTATTGGGGTTGAGTCGGATTGGGGAGAGGGTGTGTTTGAATAGTTTTTCCTAGGCTGTTTTTCACTTTTCAGCCTCTGAGTTTATTTGTGTGTGCTTGTACCTTTAATTCAGGTCAGCGGCGGCCATTTTGGATCCGGCTGGGACACTGCTGCGTTTCAGGCTGGAACGCATGGTTCCTCTCCCTCTCCACCTCCCCGGAGCTCCCCCTTCTCCTCTCCGCTCCCACCGCTGCTCTAGGTACCCTCCTGTGTCCTGCAAGCCCCTCGCCAATCTCCCCCACGGGGGGGCCGCGCACCTCGGTCGGATGCAGGCAGGCTAGATATCTCACGCACCAGTCGGCGCCATTTTGCCAGCCTCGGCGGGGAAGCAGGGATGCGCCGCGTTTTCAGGAGAGGGGCTACTATTCCTTGCGGTAGGTGCCTGGATTGACCAGCCTCTGTGTCCGCGGCTGCGTCAGGGCTGCTCCCTACCTTTTGGCCGTTTGCTGCGGCTAGGATCGTCCCTTTAAATGAGCCGCACGGTCCCGTCGGCCATCTTGGTTTCACCAGGGGAAGGGGAGCTGTGTGTGTTCCGCTCGGGTAAGGCTTTTTCTCCCCTTTTGGGGTACTGTGTGGGACCGGGGACCGGATTAACTGCAATGGGGGCTTTTGGGCAGTCTCCTATGGGGGTTTGCCCTCGATTTTAGTGGGGTTTCTGAGGGTTTCTGCAGGTATGTTTGCGGAGCTATACAGATCTATGACCAGCTCGTTCCGCTCCTGGCCACGCCCCCCAATCACCACTATTATTAAGGTGATGGTGGGTAAAAAAGTGACAAAAACCCTCCACAGTAAAGCATAAAGCAACTGTAAATATTACTGTATGTTCATTTGCATGTCTTAGACAGGTCTGCAACCCTGTCTTTCCCCATTATCGCCCAGCATACAGCGCTTCCACTGCAGCAAGGGATTCTGGGAAATGACATGCAAATGAGCACTATACACACACACACACCTTCTCCTCCTACTCCTCATCTCTGGTGACATCTTCTTGTAATGATGCGTCACTATGGTAATGTTATGCTGTGACATCACGTGGCACCGCCCTTCCTTGACAACACATAATGTTACGACAAAGGAGACGAGGAGCAGGAGAAGGTTAGAGGCCGGGAACTGGCACCTTTTCTATTACAAAAAAGCAAGATGTGTGTATATAATTCATATACACATACATATGTATAGATAATATATATATATATATATATATATATATATATATATATATATATAAAAACAGAAAAAGAGAAAGAGCGCACGGCCCATAGCATAACACTGTGTGTTTATTATAAAAAGGGGGAAGGAGGATGGGGGGTGGTGGGGATTGGAAACGCACTCTCAAGATTAAAATGTAAAAATGTAAAAAATGCAGTTTGTGATTTCATATCACCACCATCCGTTTCTGCATGCGGTATAACGTCTCTGAGGACTCCTCCAGGACTGCCAGACGTGTTCACCATGAACCAGGTATCAGGGGGCTCCGTTCGCCGTCTTTATGCTGTTCCGAAATCAGCTCTTCACTTCCAATGGCCGCTTGTAGTATTTCCACGCTTGGTTTGGCCTCGTGCGCGTGCGCAGCATCGTCGTGGCGTGTTTGCGCTGTCAGTTTCCCTTTTAGCATTATTCACACAATCCATTTGATTGATGGAACTATAGTTCACTTATCACAAAAATATCACGGTACTGTTTTTGGCGCTACAATTTTTTGCTCTTATATCTATATATATATATATATGACATAATTTTTATTGATAGATTGTCACAGTGTGTTGTGATTTTCTGCCTATGATTACGTAGCCATAGCCACGGTTATTAAGTCTGTTGCTTGTTATATTAGACTTACCTTGTCAAGTACCTTAGAGCAGCGGTGCGCAAACTGTGGGGCGCGACCCCCAGGGGGGGCGCGACACTGCCGACGGGGGGCGCGGGGTTTACAGAGGCCCCGCGCACTTCCCGAAGGCACTTAAAGTAAGTGCCGGGGGAGCTGCAGGGCCTCTGTAAACCTAACTTACCGTGGCTCCGACGGCTTCCTCCCTGCGGCGCCATGGCAACGCGGCGTCAAAATGACGCTGCGAGGTCATGTGACGTCACGTTGCCATAGCAACGTGACATCATTACGCCGGAGCGCGAGTAAGTTGGTGTTGGGGGGGGGGGGGGGCGCGGGAGTGAGGGGACAGCCGTCAGGGGGGCGCAGGGAAAAAAGTTTGCGCCCCCCTGCCTTAGAGCATTATCATTGTCAATTTTGACTTCTGGTTATGTCCCTATGAGGACACGTCTTTGGAGGATTTGTCAAGTTTTGTAACGAACAGGGGATCCATGCCCTATTTTAACATCTTCTGTGCTTTGTTTTTAACCGTTGTTCTGTGACAATCTATCAATAAAAATTATGTGATTTGTACTTTAAAACATACTAGAGTGCTTTTTTAGGGCCTTTCTCTCTCTTACCCTATTTATCTGCCCTTATAGCACCACCGACATATCACTGTATATTGGATTTATCCAGTGTCGGTATTTAGTTGTATTCATTTATCCTGTGGATGCGGGGTCCTCTTTTTCTCTCGTATATATATATATATATATATATATATATATATATATATATATATATATATTATATACATGTAGAGGTAATTCACACTTATACACATACACACTCTTTCATCACTTGCTCTCAGGAACCTTTTGACACCTCCAGCCATAAAATACATCCACACGGGGGAAGGACCAGCACAGATAACATTCCAATAGACACTGTTTATAGTATAGCTTTTGCTTGCTTCACTCATTGTAACATCACCGGAAGAAGAGATCAGTGTATCTCGAAAGCTTGCACAAATAAAAGCATTTCGTTAGCCACAGAACGGTATCATCTATTTATTTTTTTATTATATATATATATATATATATATATATATATATATATATATATATATATATATATAAAAACAACATTACCATTCTCTCGTCCGGTAAAGAAAGACTGCACTCGGTTCAGTAATCATGAAAAACTGTATTGGGCATCTGAATAAAAAAGATAAGTCACCCAATCCGACGTTTCGGTCCTGGAATAGGACCTTTCTTCCCCTTGAGAAAGGTCCTATTCCAGGACCGAAACGTCGGATTGGGTGACTTATCTTTTTTATTCAGATGCCCAATACAGTTTTTCATGATTACTGAACCGAGTGCAGTCTTTCTTTACCGGACGAGAGAATGGTAATGTTGTTTTTCTATTATTTGAGACTAGCACCTGTCTATATGAACCAGTACATTGAGTGCAAGCTGTGATGTTTGTTTTTATATATATATATATATATATATATATATATATATATATATATATATAAAAGATTGAGAGAGAGAAAAAGGCCCTAAATAAAGCACTCTAGTATTTGTATCAGTACAAATCACATAAGGTTTATTAATGTATTGTCACAGAACAAAAATAGTTAAAACAAAGCACAGAAATGTTTAAAATACAGCATGGATCCCCTGTTCATTACAAAGCTAAACAACTCCCTCAAAGAAGATGCCCAAAATACACTCAGATAGTATTCTGAAACACCTGACAAAATAAACCTGGTGTGACACCCAACAGACTAAATAGTCACGGCTAGGGCTATGTAATCATCTGCAAAAGGTCAGATATGCCTACTAACCCCTGCAGTGTAGGGTTTGTCTGAGGCGACAAAAAGTAGCAGGTAAGTGACAGCAGAGATACACAGATTATAGCCGGCAAAGCACATATAAGCCTATAGCTAGAGAGAGTGATACATCACCTATGGTCAGGTACAGTGTGGTCGGTACATTCAGGGGGGAACAAGGAGGGATGTTAAAGCATAGTAATGTGACCCAGAGAGGGGACAAACCAGGGGATCCTGCCTGCTGGACCTGCTCCTTATGTGATTTGTACTGATACAAATACTAGAGTGCTTTATTTAGGGCCTTTTTCTCTCTCTCAATCTATTATACTGCCCTTATAGCACCACCGACACATCACTGTAGTTTGGATTTTTCCAGTGTCGGTATTTAGCTGTGTTTACATGTCTTGTGGATGCGGGGTCCTCTCTTTCTCTCTTGCAACCTTATGTGATTTGTACTGATACAAATACTAGAGTGCTTTATTTAGGGCCTTTTTCTCTCTCTCAATCTATTATACTGCCCTTATAGCACCACCGACACATCACTGAAGTTTGGATTTTTCCAGTGTCGGTATTTAGCTGTGTTTACATGTCTTGTGGATGCGGGGTCCTCTCTTTCTCTCTTGCATATATATATATATATATATATATATATATATATATATATATATATTGCACAGTTGTCAGAAACAGGTTAGCAGACATCACATACATATATATATATATATGTAAACACAGAAGAAGAAAAAGAAACCTCATCAAAAGCACTCAGAAAATAATGCAGAAAATAATAATAATGGTTTATTAAATCAAAATATGAAGGAAAACAAAAAAACAGCTGACTGGAAACTTGCCTAACTAAACCCAATATATTAACATAAGACAGTAAAAAAATAATTTGAAACAACCCCAGGAAAACTAAGCTATCATGAGAAACAAAACATAAGATGAACAAAACCTCAAAAAATGAAACCACTATGGGGACAAGGTACCCATAGTGATCCACAACAGGCCGGTCATATAATAGAGATGATGAACAATAAACCTGTAGAAGACCAAAAAAGAAAATGACCTCTAAAGGAAATGAATACACAGAAAGTGGTTGGATGTACCAAGCATACTATGCTAGTGTATGGGGCACTATAATGGAAAGACCTAAGGGCATAAAACTATAAATATAGCACATTACAGCATACATAGAAGGTACTTCAGTGACCCAAACACAAAAACTCAATGAAAACATGTGCAGGAGAGAGACCCATATACTGCAAAACAGTATGATAACTGCAAGATAACAGTAGTATATGAAAGTAATATACTCAACCCCTGTATAGCAAGGATGACAAGGAGATCCTGGATGAACGTGACCACAATCACAAAACAACAGCTACATCAAAGGGTTGTCCCAACAAAATAAAGTGTCCAGATGAAAGGCCAGCAGGCAGGGCCAGCAGCATGAAAGTACCACCAACGCGTTTCGACCGCTAAGGCTTCTTCTAGGGTGGTAACGGGGCCGTAGAGCATAACCGGTTTAAAAAGGCACTACCTAATGACGTAATAAAAAATGCACAAATGCGCACCAGGGATTAGTGGAAGGTAATTTATTAAAAATACACAAAAACTGAGGGGATCCAACAACCCCTCAGTTTTTGTGTATTTTTAATAAATTACCTTCCACTAATCCCTGGTGCGCATTTGTGCATTTTTTATTATCTTGTATTTCAGGGTGCCTTCCCCCCTTTCTAAGGGGGGTTCACCTAGATTTGAGAGTTTCTGGGGAGACGCTTTATGTACATGCTGCAAAGGGATCATCCACACCATCACACAGCACGAGCGCTGAATATCCTGTTTTTTCTACCTAATGACGTATTTCGTGCCAAAAACGTCCCATATCCAATCACATTGAAAGCTTTAGCTGCTGTGCCTGCGCCTCACAAATAAGCATACCAGGTCCCAGATAGATGGCGCTGTGACCAGGTACATGCTGCTTCCATAGCAGAGCGTATTCTCCATGATTGAAACGACGTAGTGACGTCATATTCACTTAGCAACGGGAGTCCAATCCCCGCGCAAGCGCACAGCCGACCTCCAGATAAGATATCCGGATGAACAGTAGTGCTGCCGGGCAAATAATAAGCAAATCGCAGGGAAACTTCTGTAGCGGAATGATGTCATCATCGCACCGTAGCGGGTATAATTCCCGCACATGCGCATAATACATTTCCATATCAGACATCTGAGAAAATAGTATTACCACTACATATTACCATGCTATGATGACAGACAGAATATCAGTGCTCATTTGACATGCACAGCAGCAAGCTTCACATCCTTGAAAAAGAGACCTTATAGGCGTAAATGTCCATCGTTATAATTGCAGCATCAATGCATACTTAAGGATGTCAGCCTGAGTCCAATGGAAGAGAAAAAACACATACTCCAAGTGTAAAGTGTCTCCACTGTAAGGAGATCCTCAGGCTATATTGAATATTTGCTGAGATCTAAAATAGTGGAAAAGAAGAAAGAGTCAATGTACTAAATAAAACCAAACTATTCTCAGATCAGATTAGGAATATTAAAACAAAAGGGAAAGTAAATTATTATTGATTCATAATAGATGGAATGAATGGAGAGAAAGGTAAGGGTCACTGTGAACAACTGTAAATAAATAAATCATAAAAAACAGTCATAAACCTAAACAACGACCTTTAAATCCCTTAAAAATAAGAACCAAAAATTTATTAAGAAAAACGGGAGGGAAGTGCCAAAAATAGGGAAGACGGTTAACGTCTGAAGCTACAAAAACATAGAAAACCCCAGGTAGTCATTTAAACTATGGGGTAGCATAGAGCCCAGAGTGACAATCCACCTGCATTCTCTATGTAGGAGCGCTCTTTCAATATCTCCACCACGTATCCCCAAAGAGACACGTTCTATAGCGAAAGCAGATAATACTGAGTTGTCAGCCTTGTGTTCACTTAAAAAATGTTTAGCAACTGATGTAATCTTTTTAGATGATTCTAGATCCCTAGATGCTGATTTGATATTCCGACAATGTTCTAATATTCTTAAACGAACTTCTCGTGTAGTCATACCTACATATATTTTATTACAGGGCATATGACATATTTACTGTTTGAACTACGATCATCCACCCAGTAGCCCAAACACGCTCCCTAAGGGTCACACTCGACTCCTCTCTCACATTCGCCCCTCACATTCAAAACATTTCTAAAACTTGTCGCTTTTTCCTCCGCAATATAACAAAGATACGCCCTTTCCTCTGTTGCTTGACTGCTAAAACTCTGACTCAGGCCCTCATTCTCTCCCGTCTTGATTACTGTAACCTCCTGCTGTCCGGCCTTCCTGCCTCTCACCTGTCTCCCCTACAATCTATCCTAAATGCTGCTGCCAGAATCACTCTACTCTTTCCTAGATCTGTCTCAGCATCTCCCCTCCTGAAATCCCTCTCCTGGCTTCCAATCAAATCCCGCATCTCACACTCCATTCTTCTCCTCACTTTTAAAGCTTTACACTCTTCTGTCCCTCCTTACATCTCAGCCCTAATTTCTCGCTATGCACCATCCCGACTCTTGCGTTCTGCTCAATTATGTCTTCTTTCTACCCCCTTTTTATCTAAAGCCCTCTCCCGCCTTAAACCTTTTTCACTGACTGCCCCACACCTCTGGAATGCCCTTCCCCTCAGTACCCGACTAGCACCCTCTCTATCCACCTTTAAGACCCACCTTAAGACACACTTGCTTAAAGAAGCATACAAATAGCACTGTGGATATTCTGAACACATGATACATAAAGCTTGGGCCCCTGCAGACGCAATTACCAGAACTCCCTCCTACTGTCTCCGTACGTTCTCCCTACCTACCAATTAGATTGTAAGCTCCTCGGGGCAGGGACTCCTCTTCCTTAATGCTATGTTTGTCTAAAGCACTTATTCCCATGATCTGTTATTTATATTATCTGTTATTTATTCGATTACCACATGTATTACTACTGTGAAGCGCTATGTACATTAATAGCGCTATATAAATAAAGACATACAATACAATACAATATGAGGCAGTAAATTAACCCCTTTGAATGGAAGTTCACAAATTGCTTAATCTTGAACTCGTGTAGCCCATTGCTATCTGAAAAAGTAGAGGTCTGCCTTACAAATTTGCAGGCAGAACAGCCACTACATTTAAAAAATCCTTTCTTGTCAAAAGTTGACAAGGTAGGGTTGGTATGTGCAATGTAGTGGCTGTGAACCAACTTGTCTCTAAGGCTGGGAGACCATCTGCTAGTTAAATCTACTTTAGGCCCTAGACTGTCTTTAAGGTCGGGGTCCATCATGAGAATCGGCCAATGCTGTTGTAAAATGCTACGCAACTGGTGCCAGTGCTGGTTAAATGTACCAATAAACCTATTTTTTTTTAAAGCATTTGTTTCCTTAGTCTTGGATTTCAATAAGGAGGCCCTACTCATACTTTTACTACGTTCATAGCCTTGTTTAATTATTGATTGGCTGTACCCTCTAGATTTGAACCTATGTTTCATCTCTGTTGCTCTTACTTCATATGTAGTAGGATTCGAGCAGTTACGTTTAAGGCGAATGAATTCGCCAATCGGCACTCCCGAAATTTGATGTCTTGGATGGGAGCTGGAAGCATGTAAAATTGCATTAGTGGCAGTTTCTTTCCTAAAAATGTCGGTACTCAATTGTCCATCAGCATCAATCTTGATGCACAAATCTAAGAAATCAATAGAACTAGAGCTGTGTTTTGAAGTTAACTTAATATTCAGGCTGTTGTGGTTGAGTACATCGACAAACAAACCAAAATCCTCCGCACTGCCCTGCCAGAGGATTAGGATGTCATCGATGTATCTCACAAAGAAAAAGACAGTGTGAAAACAGCGCTATAAATAGTGAAATATAAATTAAATATTAAACCCTAGTGTAGGTAGAATTAGGCCGCCAGGTGAGTGCTGATTGTACAATCAGACACTTGAATACAGTAAAGAAAAAGAAAACCGGCGCCTTACAAGTTCAGTAGGATATAGGAAGTCCAAAACGATATCATTAGTCCCCACAAAGTCATCTGTAGCAAAAACGATGGAAGAATTGCTGTGCAGCTCCCACCGTGCATGAAGAGTTATGTGGAGAAAAAACAAACAAACAAAATTATGGTGCTGTATGTCAAACTAATATAATTGACAAGATGACCCAAAACACTAATGACAAAACAAGACAGACAAACTAGACAAACAATAGCAAGGCTAATAATGATAAAAAGCTAGTTTATTAAAACAACATAAATGAAGGGTTCCAGAAGACTAGAAAATCGCCAGGTCCAGATATTGTAAAATTGGGACCCTACTCACAAGATGTCAAATTGTAACAGGCAATGGAGATAAACGCCGTGCTGCTCGTCCACTGCAGTGGTAACCGAAGCGCCTCCCTGTGATTCCCCTGCCTTTGATGGATGCCGCGTCACTATGGGGCGGGACCTCCAGGTGGATGTCACATAACTGGAAAGCGGGACTTCCTGGACCGGTGTTTTTTTCAACTGAAAGCCTGGATCAACTGCACGTCTTCCTTCACCAACAGACAGCTCTAAATAGAACTTCCCTATGCGTTTCATGTGCCTGCGCGCACTTCCTCAGGGGATTGTGATGACACTGATACTAAGTGGAATATAAACACCCACACTTGAAACAGCTGTGACTAAACACTCTGCTAAAAAGATGCAAGCAGCATACAAATGAACCTGAGACCATCCTGGTGATGGATGGAGGTATAGAGTGCCTCCACATCGCATGTAGCTAGAATTACATTGCCATGAACCGTAATTTCATTTAATCTTGATTGGGCATCCATGGTATCTCGAAGGAAGGTTGGTAAGGTCTCAACTATGGGATACAAAAAAGCATCAGTAAAACGGCAGATTGGCTCACTCAAACCCCCCATCCCTGCCACAATTGGCCTACCAGGGGGGTTAAGGTTTTTTTTGTGTACCTTCGGTAGAATATAGAACGTGGGTACAATTGGATATTTAGACATAAGACCCTTACTGATTTTTGGTGTTATTGTACCCGTTCTCCAGGATACAATCCAATTCTAACTTAAACTTGGCTGTTGGGTCTGAGCCAAGTTCAGAATAACATTTAGTGTCCCTCAATTGTCTAAATACCTCTTTTTCATATTGTATTTTAGGCCAAATCACCACGTTCCCACCTTTGTCTGCTGGTTTGATTTCTACTGTAGATATTTTACTTAAGTCGGTAATTGCTCTCCACTGCGAACCAGAGAGATTATTGAAGCCTGTGTTGTTCGGTAATTTGATACATTCGCTAAAATTCGCTAAAATTCGCTAAAATTTCTAAATTCGCTAAATTCACTAAAATTTCGATACACTAATTAGTTTGTATTGGAGGGCAGATTTTGGTCTAAAATGTGATACCAGACGTAGCTCATTAACAGCCCCAGTGGAAACCAATGTTGGTGAACCAAGATCTTGAAGTAATTCTAACTCCTGTGTATTCCAAACCAGATCACCCTCACTTCCAATCTCCTCACTGCATGACATTTTATTAAAGTGTTTGGTGAGGAGCAGCTTACGACAAAATAGATTCAGATCTTTGATCCAATCAAATTTGTTAACATAAAACGTTGGTGAAAAGGAAAGGCCCTTCTGAAGAACAGATATCTGCTCTTCAGGCAGGTCCACATCTGAAAGATTAATTATTGTTAACTCATTACTTACCACTTGGCATGTTTGCCCTTCCTCCCCCTGTAGCCGTACCGCTCTCTGTCTCTTAGTTGACGTCTTCCCGCGCTTCGTCCTACTGGCGGCTGATTTTGTCCATCGGTCTGTCCTAAAAAAGATGATGAACCCGCATCTCCTTCCGCTGAGTGCCTGGAGTCATAGTCTGAAGAGTCCATGTCAGTAGATATGGCACCAGATATAGTGGCTGTATTGTTTGGTTGTTGAGATCGTGATTTCTTGGCAGATCTTTTGCCACGTTGCCAATAGTAGACTTTATCTGTTTGGTAGTCGGTAGAATCACGGGTAAATTTGAGTTTCTTTATTTCAATAATTTCATTCTCATATTTGACGATGTCTTCCTCTATTGGTGTAACATGCTGCAAATCACTGGGATCAATGTTCTTGTATAGTGTCTCTATTACAAGAGAGACTTCCTTGAAAATATTAGTATCGTGTTATACAGCTCAACCCCCTTATTACGCTGTGCTTGGGGTCCAAAGAATCACATTGCACTATAAGCGGATCGTGTTAGAAATAATGTACAATTGTATGCATTGTACAACAAAGCATTTACAGTAAGATACTAATAATTGTGTTGTAAAGTATTCATAAATACGAAAAATGGGAGCCACGCTTGCATCGCGTTAGAAGCGGATTCGCATTGTAACGGATCGCGTTATAACGGGGTTGAGCTGTATAGCTAGTAAATATATCAAACATTAAATAGTGCTCAGTTACAGACCAGTAAAACCTGTAGGTAGGATTTAGATGTATACCAAACTGATAGCTAAATCATTGCACTGACATACAGTATATAGTACACAGCTGACGAACAGTGGTTAGTGGATGGCATACAATAGCAGTTCATCCATAGGTATAGTGCATAAGTGTATATGCACCACCCTTTAACCGTATCACAGTTTACAAACACAGCAATTTTATAAACACACCAATTTCCCTCCCTTCCCAGCGCTTGGACAATTGTTCCAGTAGTCCCTGCGATATCCCTGGTGCCCCAGTTACTGTGTAGCCCCAACTTATGATGAGAGCCATTGCAGGCCTTTGTTGTGGCAAACTTTGGGGGCTTAGCTGTTTATATGCTGAGATCCTCATAGGGAATTGTACATTTGCAGGTTGCTCCCTTGTCTCAAATTATTCACACCTCCATTCCTGTATCTCTCCCTGCTGCTGCTGTTTTCCTATCAAGGTGCTGAGGTCTGTGATGGGTCAAGCAACTGGTATACCCACAGATATATTCAGGAATGATACATGTTATTAAACAATAACATTAATTTTATTTCTTACATCATCCACTGATCAGTTCCAGGGTTTACTTTTTTTTCCCATTTTCGTATCAAGGTATCTGGTTCCACTCATTTGGTTACTACTCATTTATCCATCCATAGGTATTTAGAGTGCATATTATTGGGGAATTTTAATATCTCTCCCTCCATCAGGAGGTGTGAGATTCCTTTTGTGTTCTACGTTGTAGAGACTTTCTGCAAGCAGCAAACTGGGTTTTTGTCACTTAAACAGAAAACCATATATTGACTCCAAAATTTTCACATACAAATAAAAATGCTTTACAATATTGCAGCAATTACTGTACATACTTTTTTCAACCATTAAATATATAATTAGCAAAATCTACACCTATGTAGGATTCAGTTCTATTTCAATACAATGCATCATATTACTCAGCTAGTAAAAGTGTATTTCTGAAAGCTGGTCTCTCTTATATTCGTTAATACTTTACTGCAGGACTTTTTTGCCTTAGAGTCACAAAGCGAAATTGAAACAGTATGGTTTTAATCCAGCAGTGACATGCAAATGCAGCAGGTTAATAGAAGAGGAAAATCTTACAACTGCCTTGCTGTAATACAGTGGAAATGTATCTCCTGATAGAAACAGGTTACATTAAAATAGCCAATTACCATTAAACCAACAGCAGCAAGATGCAGGAAGCATTCCTATCGCTTAGGATACACACCCAGGTATGAAAAAAGCAAACATTGTGCTTGTACAAGCAAAACTAGTGATTTAATTAAAATACATCATAAGTATAGTACATTAAAGACTCAGTAACTTGCAAAAAAAAAATGTCAGTGCATGTGGGATAGGGAAATACACATGTAAGGGGATGTAAGAGACATGTGGAGAGATATGACCAGGGAGACAGTTTTGGGAGAAATTAAACAATGGTATTTATTCAGCCCGTGACTTTAAGTGATATATATACATATATAAAGCAAATGGAAAAATTACTGTGTGCTCATTTGCATGTCTTAGACAGGTCTGCAACCCTGACATTCACCATCATCGCCTACTGCTGCGGCCGAGTTTATTTGAGCATTTGCCCGGTCTCGGCCGCAGCAGTAACCAGGCGCGCACCGGGATGTGCCTGGCGCGCGCCGAAGCCGCGGAGGAGCGCCCTCCGATCGGGGCTTTCTCCCTCCGCTCGCCGGGTCCGCCGGATGCCCCGGAACCCCCTGCCGCCGTCCCCCACATCGCGGGACACCAGGGCTCCCTCGGGGAGCCCTGGACGCGCGTGCAGGGGGCGCAGGCACCCGATGACGCGTGACCGCGCGTCAATGACGCGCGGCACGCCGAGGGAGTGCGGCTAGCATGCCGGGGCATCCCCAGGCTTGCGGAGCTAGCCGCACTCAAATAAAATGTGCCGCCTCTGTAGCTATATGGTTTATGGTGGAGGTTTTTTTGTCACTTTTTTTACTCACCATAACTTAACTAATGTGATAGATAGATAGGATAGGATAGGATAGATCAGGTTAACCCTGATGAAGGACCCTCTGTGGTGATCGAAACATTGGTTGCAGTGCCCTTTTGTTTCAATACAATTCTTTGTCTGGATGACTACTTGCAGTGTGCTGTCTCTCATTACTGGACGTTCATCTGGTAACTATCTCTACTTTATGCATATGGGATAAGCATCTGTTTTTGCCTGGATATTTGTGTGCCAACTGTCTCTCTTTGTATATATATATATAAATAGCCGTGTTAGTCCAGTTGCGAATAAATGAGTAATTCAGTTTTAGGTGATACCTTTTTTATTTGGACTAACAATTTATGTCATAGGACAAGCTTTCAAGAGTTCTCCTCTCTTCCTCAGGTTAGCAATACTGATTATCAAAGGAATCTATGGCGAAAACAGGAGTTAGAGGTATAAAGAAGGGTAATGGTGTATATATATATATATATATATATATATATATATATATATATATATATATATATATATATTGAAATACACAAGAACTACCGCATGTACACCAATGGTATAATAGAACCCAAAAAACTGGCATATAATTCCAAACAATATCACGGAAGCCAGTGGTGCTCCAGGAAAGAAGGATCATATAAAGCAACAAAAAAGAACCCCCTGCGGAGCACACAGGTGTAACAAAGTATAAATGACAAAGTTTATTGATATATAAAAACGGGAGAAAATTTAAAAAGTGGTGGGGGGACTCCTCAATGCTCTCTCAGGGGACGAAAGCAAAAGTGCATAGATGAACACATGTGAATGGAAAAATGACCAACTCAAACAAAAAGATGTAATGGGAGTGGTACATGAGCAAATACACCTAACAGCTGGACCTATATCATAATGTCTCTTGCAGTATAGGAAATATGGTGTATAAAAGCACAACACACAGGTTAGTGGGCCCACAAAAACACTGTGTGAAGACCATGGACATAAAGTGCAAATATGCAAGTGGATATAACATAACACGCTGGGATATATAGTGAAGGAGCAGTCCTGAAAACAATTCAGAATGAAGCTACATAGCTACAAATTGTAAGCTGTCCATAATAAAGCATGTTAGTGTTTGTGGGCCCACTTACCTGTGTGTTGTGCTTTTATTTTCCTATACAGCAACAGTGTGACTGTGACACCTGACTGTGTGAGGTGTCTTTGGGTGGAGGTATATTATAAAGGGAAGTACCACATACTATTTTAGTCTGTGGGAACAGGCCTGAAGAAGGGGAATTTTGGTCCCTGTCACGTTCGTTGCCCCCCTATATTTTATCACCGTGACCTGAGCGTTTGTTATATGTTGTTCTTTTCCCTTCCCTCCCCTTTATCTTTCTTTTTTTCCACCACGGTTGTTGTTCCCTTTGTATTTCCTCCATCTTTCTCCCTCTCCAGACTTATCACTTATTGTTTAGCCCTTGTTTCCATGTAAAAGTTTTTTCCTAGCCCCTTATAGAGTTGGCTTATGGAATGCAATTTTCTTGAATACATCATTGTTATTTTCTTATTGATGTCTTTATCTGATTTATTTCATACTGAGTGCTGGAAACCACTATATCTATTGGCTATTGTTCTGAGGGGGGTAGGGGTCCCTCTCTGTTTCCGTGCACCAGATCAGAACTTTATTTACTTTAATTACCCACTGTGGTGGAGTGCTGCTTAACTCACATATTTTTGTATCCCTTAAAGAGGAATCAACTACTCGACCCCTACTCTTGAGAACAGATTGCCAAAGCTTTGTATAGGTCCTTTTAAACCTGCTACACTGGGAGTAGGCAACACATAAAAGCCAAGTCTCCCTCGCTAACTCACAAATTAATTACATCTGCACTTAGAATTGTTTTTTCATTTATATTTTAGTTTCTCCCGTAGGCATAAACAAACTACTAAAAAGCTCTAATAATAACTAAATTAAAAATTGTTATCCCTCCACTATGACACCATTTGTAACGAATGGCACACCTGTGAGCATGTGACTTGTATATGTGACAATGGTTAATATTATAACATGCCTGAATATATAAAAAATAAATAAAAAAAAAAACATAACTTTTATTAAATCATATCTGGCAGGATGCCACTTTCACTATTTCATTGGTATAATTAAAATACACGTGTGGATATCCAACATGATGGGGTTAAATGCCAAGGTTGAGAGACAAATGGATATATCACCTTTGCACCCTCACAATCATGGATTGTTAAGCATTATTTAATTCGTCAGATCGCAAATGTTAGAAAGATGTATTGGTTAATCTTACGAATCGTTGTCAGATCCATGATATTTTGTATTTATTATAGTTAAACAATTGGGTGGAATATCCTCCTGGCTGCTCCTCTGACATTTCCAGAACACTGAAGAATTATTTTTATGTAACGGGTTTCCCCCCCCCCCCAATCGCAGATTGGCCCCTCTAGGGAAATACTACTCTGGTTACACATGGCTATAGTGTGGTGCACCTGCTGGCTTACAGGACTCCTGAGTCTCCCGCTTGATGGTATTAAGGGGAATAGCATCAGTACTGGCTTGTGAGGTAATGTTGAGTTATACTCACTCATGGTACAGCGCCTCCATCTCTTCCAGATCCCCAGCATAGTAGGGAGGAGTCTCTGAAAGAGAACCTCTATGTGCCCCTTCTTCCTTAGTGACTCCACACACAGGACAGAAGCGATATCTTTCTTTGGCATCCTTTATTAACAGCAGACATGGACAGCCGCCCATCATAGTGGCTTGGTCGTCTAGCCACTCATTCTCAGGTTGCCAACCCAAAGGAAGTCCCTGACCTTACACTCCCAGGCAAGGGCCCCGAAAGCAGGCCTAACTCTTCCCCTTCTCCCTAATGAAGTAAGAGGTATAGTCTTCCACACCACTCCCTAAAGGGAGGGCCACAAACACTGACAGAGCCCTGACAGGTTGCTGGATAGACTCGCCTCACTCAGATGGTGAGGCACACACACTAAATTCAGGAAGTTCTGCATATTATATAGCTTCAGTAGGCACCACCCTTGTGTCACTGTTAGTGGACACAGAGTCTGATGTCACTTCCTTCACTGAATAATATACGTCACAGGAGGTGAGGGCAAACCCCATGATTACTCCTGGCAAACCTGCCCTTTAACAGGGATTATTGCACAGGAGGAGAAAGACATATAACCCCAAAATTACACAGGGATACATTTATGTTATGTTAAAAGGGTTTTTACTTATTTTTACTGTCAGAAAGCATTGTGAATCCAGGTTTCAATTACTCCACTTTCCAAACCAAGCTTTCGCCTTACTTTACGTCACTTCCAGACAAACACAGAAAACCAGGCCAGGTCTTGACCTCAATTAAAAGAATACATGTATTTTTAAGCTGTAATTTTTAATTCAAGTTAACTGTTTGTGTGTCAGTTTATTAAAATACTGAATATTTTCATGGCTTTATCAAGACAGTTACTATTCGGTTATATTTGATAAAGTATGCCTTTGCTATAAACCTTCATAAAAAAAATCGCCCGGCCGTTTAATTAGTCAGTTTTTTTAGTGTGGCTATCACTGTATTCAGAAAGCCTTGATTACCTGTGATAGCAAAATTCCCAAAATGGGCAAGTAGCCGGCGACGTGATGATCGCCTCTCTGAAAAGGCCTAACCCAGCGATTTCTTCCAGCTGCTGAAAAAGCTGCACAGAGAGAGCCGCCTCTCACTGCGCATATCTCACCAGTGATCAAAAGTCGTCAATATAAATTTTAATACTAGTGTAGATGAGCAGGGGGTCTCCGTAGAACAAACGCATTTATTTGAGGTCCGGGGACCCCTGCTTCCCAGATACAGGCTCCGTTATGGAGTACCGGTATATTCTATGCATTTTATTCCCACAGTCACGTGACGTAAGACATTTAAATTCAGAGGAGATATCGGCACCCCATAACGGGTTCTGTATCTCAGGAAGCAGGGGGTCCCCGGACCTCAAATCAATGCGGTTCTGCCCTGGAGACCACCTACTCATCTACACAAGTATTCAAATTTATATTAAAAAAGCTTAATTACCTAGCCGCTAAGGCATTGAAGGGGTTAAACCTCAGAAGCCAGTTTCTTGGGGCAGAGGGGGTGGATGAAGGGGGTAGTAGTCCCAGGGTGGGTTATAATGCCTACATGGAAGGTAGCGGAGGAATTAACCCCTTCACTACAAATAGTGGTGTGAACCGCTATGGTAATTAAGTGGTTAACCAGTCCCACTACCCCCCGGAAGGCCTAAACAGCCATCCTTGGGGCTACTACACCCTTCATCCAATCCCTCTACCCCCAAGAAACAAAAATAAACACATCTACCCTACTACCCACCTCCTCTACCCCCAACAACCCCCTCTCCCCCCCAAACACATGCAGTAATGGGCAAAATTACTATTATCCACATATGGATAATAGTGCATTTGCCCATTATAAAAACAAATACTGTATTAGCTAGCCAGCATAAATAAAGAAAATAAAATGTTCAACTTACCCCTGCCATCATGAAGGGTGTCCTCATCAGCATACTCCAGGTCCATGTCCTCTGTTGCCAGAAAGATTACAAGAAAAAATACAATCAAATGACCCTTAACTCCTTATTCACCGTAGCAGTTAATAACCACTATAGTAATTAAGGGGCTTACCCCCCTCCTCTGCTACCCAACCGGGAGGCCTAATCACTCACCCCGGACCCACTATACCCACCCTGTACCCATTGATTGTCACAGTGGTATATCATGCCCATATAATATGGGAATGATAAGCCACTATATCACTCAATGGTCACCCTAATACAAATAATTAAGGCCAAAAATACACAATAATCAAAGAAATACACAAGCACCTAACACCACAACAATAAAAGAACCAAATAGCCTAATAGTACACATCACAAATAATTATCACCAAAATAGCAAAATGATTACAATTATGTCATTCCAAAACAATACAATTAAATAAACAACTATCCAAGCAAACTATGAAACAAATAAAACAACTAGCCAATAACACAATTAATTAGTTTAAAACACAAGCCAACAAATCAATTAATTAATTTAAACACTTGACAACAAAACAATGAATTAATTTAAACCAGTTGCCAACAAAACAAATAATTTATTTACAATGCTAACCAATCCTAAAATGTGCTAAAAAGAAGCCATCCAAATTTAAAACAATTTAATCCAAACAATAAACAGAAATCGAAAAAATAACAATCAATAGAAAACAAGCATTTGCCAAAAAATGCATTGGTTGTCACTGTATTTATCTGTACCCTGGCACAGATTAATACATTATCAGTCAATGGGCAAGCAAATACATACAAATAAATAAATACAATGAAAAAACCTGACAAAAAAAATATTTCATACATGCAATATTTTACTGACCTTTTGAAGTGTTCACCCTCTGGCTTATCTGAAAGCTCTCGTACCGCGACATCATCATCCGTAATCCAACGCCATCCACCTTGAAGATCAGTATCAGGTTAAAAAAATCTTCTTTATTTTATCTTCTACAGTATCACCGTCTTCTATCATCATCTGTAATTTTTTTAATCTTTTCTTTAATGTTCTTTCTTCATCTGTCTATCCAAAGCCCCATGATGAATCCACAACAAGATGTTGTCTCGTCAGCTTCTTGAGGTAAAATGAGACGTACAGGCCTTATATATAGCCTGTGATGTCACATTTTAGGGTCAGATGGTACAGCTCCAATCCGATTGGATTTTTTTAAGGATGTGACGTCATCTCCAAGGGAGGTACTGCTGCGACACACTTTATTCGAGCAAATACCCAGTATGTACCTGGCAGATACCTGGAATGCGCCGCTCCTCACCTCTGACAAGCCCCGTTGCGTTTGCCTTCCCAGCCATGGTTCATGCCTGGCTGACGGGCGGCTGATCTGTTAAATGATAATGATTAGGATTTAATAGGCTGCAATGCTTCGCGTGTCTACCAGATGGCATAAATTCATGAATTGTAATGCAGTATATATATATATATATACTGTGCAGTATTGCAGCCAGCGGGAATAAAATGCTTCAATCCCTGCCTGGAAAATAATGCAATGCACTCGGGCAGAAAACAGTCACAAACCTCAATACACCCGAGTATATCCGAATTCTGGGACTAGCCGAGCTCGAATAAAGTGTGTTGCCAGTGTACGTCACATTATTAAAACCACATGGCTATATCACATGGTACAGTATTACAGCAAATGGAGATTGAGACAATATTGAATTTATTGGAGAAAAACAATTAGTTCAAAAGGATGTGATGTCATCCCTTAAAGTGATGTCACATCCTTTTGAACTAATGTGACCTACAGCCTTCAATCCCATTGGCTGTAATACCATGTGGTATAGCCATGTGGTTTTAAGGATGTGACATACCTCCTTGGAGATGACGTCACATCCTAAAAAAAAAGAGGCGAGCACATGATACCGCGCCCAATCGGATTTTAGCTGTACCATCTTACCCTAAATTATGACATCACAGGCCATATATAAGGCCTGTACATCTAATTTTACCTCAAGAAGCCAACGAGCCCACATCCTGTTGTGGATTTACAACGGGGCTGTGGATTGACAGATGAAGAAAGAACATTAAAGAAAAGAAAATAATACAGATGAAGATAGAAGACAGTGATAGAAGATAAAATAATGAAGATTTTTTTTCCTGATGCTGGTCTTCAAGGTGGTTGTTGTCTGATTACGGGTAATGACATCGCTGTACGAGAGCTTGCAGATACGCCGGGATTCGAAGGGTGAAGACTTCTAAAGATAAGTAAAATATTGAATGTATGAAGTCGTATTTTTGTCAGGTTTTTCATTGAATTTATTTATTTTTATGTATTTGGTTGCCCATTGACTGAAAATTTATTAATTTGTGCCCCTTTAAGTGACAGTCAATGCATATTTTGGCAAATGCTTGTTTTCTATTGATTGTTATTTTTTTGATTTCTGTTTATTGTTTGGATTGAATTGTTTTGAATTTGGATGGTTTGTTTTTAGTACATTTTAGGATTGGTTAGAATTTTAAATTAATTATTTGTTTTGTTGGTTACTGGTTTAAATTCATTAATTCTTTTGTTGACTAGTGTTTAAAATTAATTATTTGTTTTGTTGGTTAGTGCTTTTATTTCTTGAATTGATTGGTTGGCTATTGCCTTTATTTATTTATTTAATTGGTGGCTAGTGCTTTTATTTCTTTCATTGGTTGACTAGTGCATTTATTTATTTAATTGGTTGCCCAGTGCTTTTATTTCTTTAATTTGTTGACTAGTGCTTTTATTTCTTTAATTGGTTGGCTAATGCTTTTATTTCTTTAATTGGCTGGCTAGTGCTTTTATTTCTTGAATTGGGACTTGTGTTTTTCTTTTTTTTATTTGTTATTTTTGTCATTCATGCTTTTTTATTAGGGTGCCTTTGACTATTTTAGTGGCTTTTCATACCCATATTATATGGGTATGATATACCACTATGCCAATAAATGGTAGAGGATGGGTATAGTGATCCAGGGGTGGGTGGGTAGCAGCGGAGGGTGGGTTAACCCCTTAATTACTATAAAATAACTGCTAAAGTGATTAAGGGGCATTAAATGGTATTGCTTCTTGTATTCTTGCTGGCATCGGAGGTCATGGACCTGGAGTATGCAGACAAGGACGCCCTTCATGATGGCGGGGGTCAATTGAAAGTTTTATTTACTTTATTGATGCTGGCTAATGTTTGATTTTATAATGGGCAAATGCACTATTATCCGTATCTAGATAATAATAATTTTGCCCATTACTGTACTGTATGTGATGGGGGGACGGGGGTTGTTGCAGGTAGAGAAAGTTGGTAGTAGGGTTGTTGTGTGTATATTATTTTTATTGTGGGTAGAGGGATTGGGGCTTACTGAATAGCAGTAGGCCTTTTTGGCGAAAAGGCCTCATTAAGTGTCTTATCGAGGCTTATACTGTAGCATAAGCCCCTACGTCGTATTACATGTATATTGTAGTAAGTAGTACATTCAAATTATCAAAAGGTAGCTGCTCGGGTTGCGTGCAATGGTTATTCACCCCACCTTATCAGTGTTTCAGTTTTTCCAGTAAAAAAAATCAGGAGTACTAGAGATGTGAAATTTTCAACACAAGTTTCCGAAACTGGTGGATTGTAAACTTTGCTCCTGCAGAAAATTATGCAAAGTTAACAGCATGAACAGAAGGTTGCCAAGCTGTAGCAACTATTAATAAGGATGAATAAAAGTATAATTTTTGGCAAATTTGCTTGAGATTCTTTACTGCAAATACTAGAAATAGGGCACAGACACAGAAATACACCATTAGCCAATAGGCTCATATCAATTTGCTAGAGAGTGATAGAGCAGTGATGTGTCTATAGATGGAAATTGGGAAGCCTAAGGCAAACTGTTCGGAGGCAGCTAGTGCTAAGCATCAATTATCCCTCTGATAGGAGCACTGCTATCACTGACAACCCCATCTATACACACATATACATACAGTCAGTCACACATGAGTGAGAGAGATGGAGAAGGAGTCTGTGTGGTAAAGCACTCATTGAAATGTGAGTGTGAACAGCAATGCAAAAGGACGATCCAGCACACTTGGTGTTAGCAATAAAGTATTTTTATTGCAGTGATTGATGTTTTGGTCCATGTTGGTTTCTTGACAAAGATCCCAAGGGGGACCGACACATCGATCACTGCAATAAAAATACTTTATTGTTAACCCCAAGTGTGCTGGATCCTAATAAGAGTTGCCCAATGGTATAGCAACAAGGAAAGTGATATTAAGTGTAGAAAATCAAAAACAAAGTGGCATACGTGCAAGATGTACACAAATACAAATGTACAATGGTGCCATCCATAAAAGGGAGTATAAAATAAAATCAAACCCGTGATGATAGACGTCCTTGAGTAATCCTGATGGAGGAAAGAGTCCAAAAGTATATAATACACATATTGATGGCAGTGGTAGTTCCACATCTTTTTTTTTTTTTAAACGCCATCTTTAATATATCAGTTGAATGCAGATTTTAATTGTGCTTGTGTTCATCATGAAGGAAGAAAAAAAAAAACCCAGCCCAAAATAGTTTCATATAAACCACACCTTCCCAGCTGCAAGACCATTTAATTGTGTGTGTGTTTCTTTTGGTTCCCCCCTAAACTTTTCAGATATTAGTCTTGTACCTAATATAATGTACATAATGTACATTACCTTGTACATAATGCCTTCTGGCACCAGCTCCAAACTACTGTAAGCTTCCTATGAGCCGTTACTGAACTTCGCATCTTTAAGAAGAGATGAACCACATCCGTAGAGTATCCCAAAAGAAAAGGGAGTGAAAAAGCTGGTGCCACATAGCATAAATCTCTGTTACAAATATATTAATACAAAACAAAAAACCTCTAGGTAAGCACACTCAAAGTAGTGAGGAAAAGCATATATATAGAGATAACATATCACAATAAAGTGGTTATCAATATGTCCAGTCATCACAGGATAAATTGCACCAAGTTGAAGTCATCTGCAATGTTCCTGTGGCAGGAAAGAATCTTGGTGCAGTAAGGAGGAATCCATATCAGGAAAGAGTGAGGAGACCGGCAGCCAACGTCTAGCAATGTCTCTCAACCACAGCATACAAACAGCTGCAGACTTCCACTAAGCTCCGTAGCTCACACTTGAATAGTGACGCAACACACAGTGAAAACAGTCCCAACGTGGTTGTCATGGATCATGGGACTTCATCAGGGGTATGAGCAGCTTAGTGCAACAAATCTTTAAATAGTGATTCATTAACTAATCACAGCTGTGCATAATAGTTATTCAAGGAATGCAAAAGTCGAACCAGCTGTAAAAAACATGAATCCAAGAAAAAGGGTCAAATGCAGAAAAGACAAGCTATAATGTGTACTACACTAGAGGAATGTATACAAATTTGAGATGAAGACTTGCAATAATAGCAAAGAAATCATATGTTTTATCTATAATTAATCTAAACACAGTTAGGAAAAGACATATATATATATATATATATATATATATATATATATATATATATATATATATATTCCTGCAGAAAAGTTAGTGCAAGGGAGTTTTTCAACTCTACAATGCATACATTTCACCCATAAGTGAATTTAAGTGGACTATATATTAACCAATAGAGTGTATGAAGTGAGGATATTTGACCAATATCTGTATTTATACATACATCTATATGTCTACTTGTGGGTATATATTCTTGGAATCATTATCTTTGGTTGAGACTAAATATTGAGCTAATTTATTAATCAACTAAAAACAATATCTCTGGATACTAAATATTGATTTGAGCTTGCTCTTGTGTGTGTGTGTGTGTGTATATATATATATATATATATATATATATATATATATATATATATATATATATATATATATAAATATACACATATATACTTTGACCATGCAGCAAGCTTAAGCCTATAGGGGAACCATGTTGATTGGTTTTGAAGCAAAAGGTGGCACTGTGCTCATTTGCATGTCATTTCCCAGAATCCCTTGCTGCAGTGGAAGTGCTGGGTGCTGGGTGATAATGGTGAAAGGCAGGGTTGCAGACCTGTCTAAGACATGCAAATGAGCATATAGTAATATTTCCATTTGATATATATATATATTTTATATATGTATATATATATATATATATATATAATCAAAAAATAAATAGATGATACCGTTCTGTGGCTAACGAAATGCTTTTATTTGTGCGAGCTTTCGAGATACACCTATCACAATATATATACTTAAAATACTCATGATATATATATATATATATATATATATATATATATATAAACTGTACATACACACACATACATAGAGAAGACCAGGCAGACTCTCCCTCTTACACCTCTTTCTATGTAGGTTAGCGCTGCCAATGCAGGTGTTATGAGTGAACAGGATACAGGTATATAACCATAACTTTTTGATTAGTAGGCAACATAAATTAGTATTTGGCCCTTTAAGAGACAAACAAATAAAAGCCCTCTTGGAGCACTGACTGAAATGTTACTGCTGGTCTGCCTTACCAGCCTAGATCTAACTAATTCTACTGCCAGACCCAGCTGTGCCAGTTCCTAGAACCTTCTCCCACCGCCTCTCCAAGCTTACTGCTCCATGGTGTGCAAAGTACTATAGTTGATTCTCCAAGCACATGGATTCTTCCAAACAGGGCTTTTCTTTCCTGGCCCTGAAAGCTATAGGGAACACCTCCTCATGTCTCTCCGAAGCTCTGCTCCATCTGGTTTTTTAAAAGTCTCTTAAAGGACCAGGTGCCAATTTAGAGAGTTTGCTTGGTCACATATAATGGCAATGGGAGTTTCTGGAGGCACGAGTATGCGAGGCAACAGAAGGTGGATCCTGTGACTGTGCCAGAGACAGAAAAGACAAGAGACTGCAAAAGAGGCCAAGCTTGTATAACCACCAAAATGGGAAATATGGGTTGGAGACGTGTACCCCAGAGAGCGTAACAGAGGCAGCACTTGTGGTGAAGAGATTGCCAGAGAGAGTCAAATGTGTTGCATCCATTGCAATAGGTAAAAATATAAGCAAGAGGAATTGGAAGCAAAAGTGCTAAAACTGCCAAACCACTTGACCATCACAAGAAAAAGTGTAGCACCAGAAAAAAGGATGGAGAGATGTTCCATGAACCAAACTCTCTGCAATAGTGCAGATGGGAGATCCAGTGACTCCAAGAGGAGATAAAACAATTAATGTACTATCACAAAAATGAAGTATAGGATTTGAACAGGCAATGTGTATGTTCAGAGGAAGAACTGCAGTAGATCCAGAGAAAAGAAGGTTGATTGTTGGAAATACTTGCTGCTAAAGAGTGTCTCATCTCTCAAAAGAACAATGAAATTGAGATTCTGTGTTCTGCCTTTGCAAAGAATTAACCACAGGCAACAGAGATAAGAAAAGTCCTGTCTGACAAAACCACCTTTAGAACGGAAAAGAAACATGCTCTACAGAGTTACATATAAGAAAGGCAAAGCATAAATTTGCTCAGAAAGGAGTTGAACTACAAGCCATCTGAAGCATGGGTTGCACAACTTCAGACAACCCTTAAAGTGCAACCTGAAATCCAAGCTACAAAAAGAGATGAAAATGCCAATCTCTCCCTAAGAGTGCAGCAAAGAAAGAGCAGGGCCACCTTAAACAGCAGTTGACCACTTTGCAAGCTAAAAAGCAATGTGGGAGGCCCAACATAGCAATACAGCTGCAAGTCTTCTGCTACTGTATAGCTGCAACAAACAAATGAGGATGATCGGATAACAGCAGCAGTCAGAACATCTAAGGGCTGTTCTATACTGCGTGCGCTTGCTACGCCGTGCGCGCGCGCGACAGTTTTAGTTGGCTGAGATTAGTCAGCCTTTCTATAATAGTGCCGCTTGCGCACGGTAGTGTTGCGTGGAACCGGCCGACAGGGGAAAGTATGAAGAAAATAAAGAATTTGCGCCGCTACCGCCACTGAAATGTATATGTGTGTATGTATGTGTGTGTGTGTGTATGTATGTGTATGTATGTATGTACAATGTTAATAAGCAAATTATTAAAGTATTTATTTATTTCAAAACTTATTTTAACACACATACATACATATACACATACACACATACACACATATACATACACATACATACAGTACCTCACTCGTGCACAGCATACACACAAAAAGCGTGCAGCACGTGCACGCACCATAAAACAGGCGCACGGTCGCACACAGTATTGAACGACCCTAATATAGTCCCGTAATATAGTGTGTGCGGCCGTGCGCGTGCCTGTGCGAACGCACGTGCACGTGCCATACACTTTTTGTGTGTATGCTGTGAGCGACAGTGAGGTACTGTGTTTGTGTGTGTGTGTGTTAAATACGTTTATAATAAATAAAGAAATACGTTGGTAAATAAATTATTTATTAACATTGTACATACATACATACATACATACATACATACACACACACACATACATATACACACACACACATAGATACATATCCACACACATACATATACATACTTTTCAGCGGCGGTAGCACCGCAAAATCTTTATTTTCCCATCTTCTCCCATGTTGGCCAGCTCGACGCTCATTGCCGTGCACGCGCGCGGACCTATTATAGGAAGACTGACTAACCACAACCAACTATAACTGCCGCACATGCGCACGGCGCAGCAAGCGCGCCCTCTATAGAACAGCCCTTATGCAAGAGATCAGAAATCTCAAAGAACAACTGGATGAGGAAAAGAGACACTTCTCAGGAAGTACTACAAATGAAAGAGCAGCACATGCCACCATGCCCAGCTCTCCCCCGCTGCCGGCTTCTCTCTCTGTCTGTCCAAAACTGTGTTGTCTGATGCTGACGCACACCAGACCTCCCTCTCACGCCGGCGTGCACCGGAAGCTCAGCTGACTTCCGGTGCTAACTTCAGAGGACCCGGCGCGCATCAACATCACAGCACCTTGGCGTGGGACAGACAGGGAGAGAGAAGAGAGAAGCCTGCAGCGGGGGAGAGACGGACATGGTAGCAACTGCTCTGACTGCCCACCGGCACCCCTCCACCCACCCTGTGTTTGGAGAGAGATCATACTGGACACATACATGTCCTGTATTACCTTTCATATTATACAAGATAGGGGCAAAATACCGGGCTGTCCGGTTCAAAACCAAACACCTCGCAACCCTAATTGTAATGTCTGACAGGATGCATAGAGTCATCATTGCATTATCATTTCATACACTATGCATTAGGCGTTATATGGCTGAGTGCTTTCAGCATTTATATATTATCCTAGATTCCAGTCAGCCACGTCATCCACACGTGTGTATATATGTTTTAATCCCTCACATTTTTTTGCACATTTACGGTGAGCACATCAGGTGTTTCACATGTTTCGCTTAACTTGCAGTTACAATGTGTATTTTGCACGTCCCTGAAATAGTTAATCTATCCAGGTATCAGCTCCAGATCAGTTTAGCCCATGCGCACTCTCTCCGGTTATCCAAGATATCGCTGGGTCTGGCAGACTTATGTAGTCTCTCAGCAGTAACATATGCAATTCCTGAGCCTTTTTGCGCATGCCTAAACACATATCAGGTAAACAAATATAGAGTTAATATATTCAAAATGGACGCTCTTTACCTGCTGATACTGTGGATGCATGTCACATAGGCAGGTGAGGCTAATTAACTGTGATTGGTTTTGTTGAATTGCACTGGGGTTTGGGGTATATATATGTATTGTGCACTGCATTCAATTGCACCACCTTGAGAAAGGTCCCACTGGGGGACCGAAACGTCGGTTTTTGTGTCTTCTATCAAATATAGAACATTTTTGATTTACTTACCTGCGTGCTGTTCCTTGATGTCGTGTTGCAACCGGTATCGTATGGTCTGTTATTGCTTTATGGGATAAGCACCAAAACTTATTTACTTGCATATGGTGTGCCGGCTGTGCATTGGATTATATATATATATATATATAGTGCTTGACAAACCACCCAAAAATCTACTCGCCGAACCAAAAAATCTACTCGCCACATAGCCCCAGCCCTAGCCCCGCCTTAAAAAAAAAAAGAATTTGAATGTGTGTGTGTGTGTGTGTGTGTGTGCAAATGTTGAAAGACCTCACTAATCTAGAAAGAAAGCCAGATGTGAATGACTAGTTTCCTGAACCCCTTAACCAGTGTCTGGATGCCCCCGCTTCAAAATTTTCTAAAGCAGCAATCTCGCCTGTGATCTTACCTGATCCGCAGTTCCTCAATGTCCTGGTACCCTCATTCCCACAATGTTATATATTGGAGGGACGGTAATCCCTACCTGTCTTCTGGGTTAGGGGGAATTCCGATTTCTCCTGGGTGAAGCTTGAGAGTCAGATCTGGAAGAAAGCAATATAGGTTATTTCGGTGACAGAGGGAGAGGTGAGTGACAGAGGGGGGTAGGTTGGTGACAGAGGGAGGGGGTGGGTGGGTGACAGAGAGGTCGGTGGGTGGATGACAGAGGGGGAGGGTGACAGGTTGGGGGGAGGGTTACAGGGTGGGTGGGGGGAGGGTTACAGGGTGGGTGGGGGGAGGGTGACAGGGTTGGTGGGTGACAGGAGGTGTGTGTGTGTGGGTGACGGGGTTGGTAGGTGGGTGACAGGGGGTGGGTGGGTGACTGATTGACTGGCTTGGTGGCTGACTGGGTGACTGACTGTGTGACTGACTGGGTGACTATGACTGAATGGGTGGGTAGGTGGGTAGATGACTGACTGGAGACAAGGGGGAGCATGGGATACCAGGGGGGCAGGAGAGACCAGGGGGGGTCAGGGAAGACCAAGGGGGCAGGGGAGACCAGGGGGGAATAGGTGGGGTCAAGGGACAAAAGGGGGGGGGGCATGGGACACAGGGGGGTCAACCAGACACAAGTGGGGTTTGGTCAGACACAAGGGGAGGCCGTCGGACACAAGGGGAGGCATAGTATACCAAAGGATTTCACGGTCAAAGGGGTTTGTTGAGGAACCTACAGACAGTAAATTGTTAATTTCTGGACAGATTATTCTAAAACTGATGTTAAAATTCAATATACACTATGTTTCACCTAATGTTATATAAAGGTATTTTGCATTGATCATTATTATAGGAAAACTAGTGGGATTTAAAGGAAGTATTACTGATGGATATATATTAAGGTATGTATCAATTTACACCTATGTTTCTTTTTCTACTGCTTGTTAATGTCATTTATATCTCGTCTGCCTAGGAAAATAGCACATTTAACCAACTGAAAAACAATTTAGTCAATCTGGCAAGATACTAAATGAACAGCAATAAAACTATTAATGGAGCTCAAGTTACTGTGGATGAAGAGTTCATTAGGATTTTGATCAAAGTGGTACCAGTTAAGAAAAGCAGAATGTGGTACTCCACATAGCTTTGGGGATTGTAATGCATGAGACAAGGGGGGAGACAAGGAGGGAGACAAGGGAGAAGGCATGGGAGGGCATGGGAGAGTACTTACTTTCTCTGTAAACAGCATAGTAAAGAAAGGGCGGGCTGCACTGCTCCTGCGCATATAGAGCCTGGCTGTGCACCAAAAAAAAAAAAAGTATTGGCAGCACGCCAACTCGCATCAGCCCAATCAGGTAGGAGGATTTTTTTTCTCCTGGTGCGAGCAGGGGAATTGGAAGAGCACCAAGTGCACTGCTTGGGTAACCATGAGGGATCGCCAGCGGGCAAAATCCAGTCGCCCATGGCGACCACTGTGTGTATATATATATATCTTCACCCCAATTGATTTAATGTAATACGATTGCAAGTCTATCTTCTCCATATTGTTCCAACAAATTTTCTTATTTAATTACTACCATCTTACTTGGTTGCCTTCTTATATATTGCAGCCTGTTATGGTGAAATAACAAAACATTTGGCATATACATCTGTAACACAGTTCCCCCCTCTCTGTGAGATGTCGCTACTGGTTACTGCTGTTGTGGTGCGGTCATCATACCTGTGAGGGTCCAGGAGAGCGAGTGGTCCGTGATGGTGTGCGGAACAGGACAGGCTTTTAATCTTGATATTCAACTCAAGGTGTCAGCGCCTCCAGCTCCAGTGGGCTCCAGGATTTCCAAAGTCAGTCCCCCACTAGGGCAGATTTCATCCATACCCCTACTCAATAGACTGAAAGCTCAGGCAGGGGTATATGAAAAGGAATGCTTTTTTAGTCCACTCGTGAACTAAGTAAGCTCTATAAAACAGGCAACCTACTTGGCTTATTTCTCTTTATTGTTTTTGTGGTTTTGTGTTCATCGTAGGTTTGTTTGTATAGTCTATACTGTGCACCTACAGTACTTGAGCAATAAGACTCGTCTGCTTAAAGTTTATGTAGCATGCAATCAATGCATCCCGTTGGTGTATTGTTCATAATATAACACTTACGTCCTTGGTTCAAGGCTTTATTTTATTTTTCAAAAATAGACTACTGTGTCAGCATGCAGCATATGGATTTGTTTTCTTTGATTCTGACCTTTTTATATTATAAAATTAGAAAAGTGGTATTCTTCTTTTTTTTAATGGACACAACATTTCCAAGTGCTCTGATTCATTTACCGATGGTTGAACAATAAGGTAATCTTAACTCCTATTTTATATACTGATCTTAGTGCAGAAATAGCATCAGCAGCTTGCTAATGACTCATTTTTTTTATGCAGGAACTTGCTAATTCATTCCCCTTGAAAAGAATGTCTCATGTGAGGTAGCTGCAGTTGTAAGCCTGTTTCTGGGTATGCATGTGTGTATGTATCATTTTAATTATATAGCTCCAGCAATGTACGCAGGACTTTACAAAATTGCAATATAAGGTAATTAAATTACTATGCGGATAAATGCAATAGGTTAATAACAACATAAGGCAACAGGAGACCCTGTCCCAAAGAGCTTACAATCTTAGTGGTATGTTGAGAGGGTACAAACACAGTAGGAGTAACAGTGCACTATTAAAACTTTAGTCAGGGGAGGTCAAGTGCATCTGGAGTTCATAGTAAAACCGTAGAAATGTATTCAGATGCTTCTTTTAAAAGTTGAATTGCACAAGCCTGTGCTGAAAAATGGAGTACACCTGAGGTACGTGGCAGGGAGATATGCTAATAGCTATGCAGAGTATATTTAAATGAGTCCCGTCCCACATGTCGTAAAAGAATTTCCATGCCAACTATATAGAGTTTATAATAAGCCTAATGCACCAACCTAATAACTGGAATAGTATCAGATCTAACAGGACCAGAACCCTCAACACATTTGCCCTTCCCTACTATAAAGGTAAAAGGTTCAATGATGAGACAACTTTGGATTGAGGTTAAGAGACAACTAGAGGTGTACCGAAAAATCAGAGTTGAGATACATGGAGGTACAAATGAGTGTACAGCCTTAAAAGAACTGAGGAGAGTTTTGTAATTTATACTGAATCTAATAGGAAGCCAGCAGGGAGAGTTCAGTAGGTAAGAAACAGATATTCACCTCACACCTACTACAGGAGGATATTATTCCGATAGCACTTTTAATGGATTGCAAAGGAGACAGTAGTGAGGCTGGGTGGCCAAATAAAAGAATGTTACAGTAATCAATATGGAAGAGAACAAGGACATGCATTAGTGTTTCAGTGATAGCTAGTCAGGCAAGCCGAGGTCAGGGAAGGCTGAAGACAGGGGCGAGGTCAGGTATGTGGATGTCAAGGCAGGCTGAAAGCAGGAGCGAGAGCAGGTAAATCAGAAATATTCAGGCAGCAAGGCTAGATACAATGGGGAAACCCACATTGTTAAGGCAACCAGGAACAGGAAGCAGCCAGTTTGTACAAGAAGCCAAAGGGTATGTCTATGGGGCTAAGTGGAAACAGGTGCAAGAAGCAGCAGACTGTTCAGTTAGAGGCTAAAAGTACACTATAGCAACAGAGCTGTGCAGCTGGTTCAGCTCACTGCCTGAGTGCTGAGTTTCTGGATTCGAATCCAGCAACACCGGACAGACTACAAGTATAAAGTCCGAAAGGCACCTGTAAACATCCATTTTCATGGAGCACACTAATTCAGAACAAATATTTGGAAATTATTCTTGAACGGCGACAGCAGGACATACACAAGCTCCATTAGGAGACAACAATTGTTTTGAATCAGCCGCACGTGAAACTGAAACTGGGCTGTTGCCATTACCCCCACGGGAACATGGCATGGATTGCTTAGACGTTGGCTACATCTGTACCTTCAGATCTTAGGTCCCTGATGTTGAGACAAGATTACATCAGGGCAGTATTTTGCATCTTCCTGAGAATTAGGTTGTAAATTTGTGACACAAGATTGCAATCATGACAGCTTTTAATATATGGTTACAATCAGAAGAAACTAGTGCTGGCCTGTGATGGTTCTCTACTGTAGCGACATTATTTATTCTTACACTTCCCGCATGGCAGGATGCGTGCGGGAAGCGTGGTGACGCAGCTTGTTGCGGCGCACTGTGACATCACTGTCACGTGACGCGCCCGGTTTCCCCGGCTTCCCCGGCTTCCCCGACACCCCTGGAGTGTAAATTGAGGTAAGCGGGGGTGCGGGGAAGCAGAGGTGCAGAGCAGGAGCCGGGTTCGGGGTCGGGAAAGGGGGCTAAAATGCGCCCGAAGCGGAGGGGGGGGGGGGGTGCGTGTAGGAAACGCGGTGGCGCGCGGTCTTGACTGGCGGCAGCCGGAGTAGATCCTGGCATGCCGCCGGCATTGGTAAGAATAAAGTATGCCGCTACTGTATATGTTTGAGAAGTACTGATTAAAAGCATGAAAGATGGATCTGAGCATCCTATTAGTTGTGCTTTATGGTCACTCATCAAAGCAGAAAAAATTAAGGTCTGTTAGAAAGAGAAGTGCCCACTTTTGTTATGGGTGTGAAGACATTTTACTGCATCTTGTTTGACAACATGTTTGTGTCATATATTCAGACCATAAACCATTCAAATAAACCATTTATAAACAATAAAGATAGATTATTGTATACCATTCAAAGTTTCTTCTAGAATGTAATGTTTGGCCCTAACATTGGCAGCACATAATTATGTATTTGAATGTAAGCCTGGTAAGGCTGTGAGCAATGTGAATACATTTAGCAGACTATCTTTGTCTGACAAACCTTTAACAGATCCACAGAAAATGTTCCTGGGTGAACTTCTGTCTAGATCTGTAATGGAGGCTTGTAGGATTAAAGAGGTTATTCATTAAACAGCCAATCGGGACATGGAAACTACCATTGACTTCAGTAGGAGTTTGTGTGTGATAATGGGCCTCATGCAGTAAGCGACGATTATGTGAAATCGGCAAGCTTATCGATTAGTCATGTTATTGGCGTTTTTCCCTCTCCGTATGCAGTAAGTGCCGAATACATTCAAAATCAACCAGAAAACAAATCCGCCCACTCTCACGATGATGAGCCGATCACACACAGGTGTATCGGCGTGCGTGGCGGGGTGCTGTTAGGTTGCACAATCACAAATCTTGCTGAATCAGGCGAAACAAGCATGTTTTTGATTGCGCGCCATATTTAAAGGCAACGTGTACTGCTAATCATTCTCTGTGTTGTTGGGAGTGAGAGAGAGAGAGAGACGCACAGAGCTGGACGATTGAAGATTTGCATATTGACTGAGAGACTTGTTGTGTATTGGGTGAGCTTTGTCCTTTGTTGTTTTGTTTACATCTTTGTCTTGTTTTATATGTGGAAGTGTTTCGTGTGATTGCCTGTACATTTCTTGTCTGTTTTTTGTGAGTGCTGGAAGTATGCCCGCAAAGCGTGGGAAGAGTGATGCTGGTGGGAGTGGGAGTGCTACTCGTGGGAGTACGCGTCGGAGTGAACGTACTGTTCAGGGGAGTGATGTTGCTGGTGCACCGAGTGGTGTTGCTGGGAGTGGGAGTGCTGTTGCTGGGAGTGGGAGTGCTGTTGCTGGGAGTGGGAGTGCTGTTGCTGGGAGTGGGAGTGCTGTTGCTGGGAGTGGGAGTGCTGTTGCTGGGAGTGGGAGTGCTGTTGCTGGGAGTGGGAGTGCTGTTGCTGGGAGTGGGAGTGCTGGTGCTAGGAGTGTGAGTGCTGGTGCTAGGAGTGTGAGTGCTGGTGCTAGGAGTGTGAGTGCTGGTGCTAGGAGTGTGAGTGCTGGTGCTAGGAGTGGGAGTGCTGGTGCTGGGAGTGCTGCTGGTGGCGCAGTTGCTGATGGGGTGTCTGGTGGTGGCGTGCTTGCTGGTGGCCAGCTTTTGGAGGCTCTTCCATTGGAAGAAGGAGAGTCCAGTCAGCACCAGCCAAGCTCTGACCCTAAACCTGCTCGGAAAAAACGTGTGGAGAAGCCACGTAATCCTCGCTTCAATGACCAGGAAAATAGGGCTCTTGTCACTGGCATTCTGGAGCACTATGACAGTCTCTATGGACATTTAGTAGGTAAGTGTAACTTTACATTTATTATTCAAATACATGTGATCCTAGGTCATCTGAGTTTTGTTCATATGCAAATATGGGTACACAATATCTTTCTATGTTCATTAGTGTGGAAACACAGCTTTTTATCATGCCTTACAAGGACAAATAAACACAGGCGGTCAATTTGCCAGAACTGCATACAATATGAATGCAACCTTGCTTACATGTATAGGTTTAGTAGTGAATGCTCATGTGCTGCACATATTACACATAAAACAGCATGTTTGCTATCTCTTGGAACAGCTAGCAGTGTAGGAAACTGGTGCTTATATTATTATTCATTTACCTCATATCTTTTATATGTTTTTCAAGGGCGGACAAGTGCAGCAAGCAAAAAAGAAATGTGGGACACAATAGTCATTGGTGTCAATGCCTGTGGGAATAGTGTCAGGGACAAGTATCATTGTCGGAAAAGATTTGATGATATTAGGTCCAAATTGAAAAAGAAAATACAAGACCAACGCGTGCATGCTACTGGCACTGGAGGTGGGCCCACACCACAACGTCTCATATTGACTCCATTGGAGGAGCTGCTTCGGCCAAAATTACTTACCGTCGTCGTGGAAGGCTTGGCTGGTGACCGTGACATTGGAATTTATCCGTCACAATTTCCAGCAGGTGATAAATATTACTGTACTAGGCGTGTCGTTGCTTACAGTTATTTTGCATATTTACACTGCTTTTTATACTGTCTTCACAATATAAGCATACCTGCATCTATATATGTATATGTCTGATTCTGTATATATATATCTCAAAATAGACATATATGTAGTAGTCCTACTAAAAGCAGTAACTAATATAGCACGTGCCATTGCGTGCTCATTTACATGTGAATTCCCAAAATGCATAGCTGCAGTGGAAGCAATTGATGGTGGGCGAAGATGGGGAACAACAGGGTAGTACACATGTGTAACACATGTTCATGAGAAATTATTAGTAGCTACAGGTACAGAACAGAAATATGTATCATATTATTGTGTATTTTATTGATTTTACTCCGACAAACATGACATTACTGCCTATTTTAAGCATGCATCAAAGAAATTGCATGTAACGGCCTACAAACATCACTGGCACTAACACATCTATAGTTGCTTATGAAAAGGTCCATTTTTGCTTTATGTCATATACAGACAGCATAATGAGGCACACGTATCATATGTTATGTCATTGTTTTCATAACTTAAACACTGCAGATGACTACTTAGCTCATCTACCATTGTGTTAAAGCAGCTGCAATTAATATCTCATCACAGCATACACTTCAACAGAGGGGGTGGGGTTCAGCACACACACTAATTACAGCCTCATTTCACGGTCAACTTAGTTCACACCATTTGCACCTGTTTCAAGTCATTGAAAGGTGTGGCTGATTAGGCTTTTTGGGGAAGGGAATACCTTTCTTACAACCTGAATAGCACAACTGAAGTTAATCACACTCATTTGAAAGCTTAACTCTAGCTACTAAATGCCCCAACAACTCATTACTTATCAAACCGTACGTCACACATTAGTTCACTCATATCTATAGTTGAACTACTATGAAAGACACATTATCACACACTGCATGTGTTGTCTTGTTGAGTCACAGCCACATTCAGGTGTGCCACATCTTCGATTAATGTACCACACATATCCTCTACCAAAAACAACACTTTTTGCAATATGACCACCTTCATGATAACCATTGTGAATGGTCATCTCATGATAGTTATGTACATTATGATACTGATATCACTACACAACATATGATTTTTATGTACTCATTTAATCTATTTATCCTCACGCATTACTGCAGAAACATAGTATGTTGTATGTTAGGGAACTCAAAAATTCTAAGTACACAGGCATGTACAGTGTTATTACAACTATTTATGTTCACTTTCACACACATTTTCGGTTAAGGAACTGATGTTGTTAGTTAATCATAAATACAGAACATACAATAAGTGTTTGTTCAATATTTACACATGTAAATGTAAAACTTATGTTATTGTTATATATAGTTGCCCCTGGAGGACATGTGTCACCTGAGATGGAACAAGTGTCTTCACCTGGGTCAGCCAGCTCAACACTACTAGAAGGTGAGTGTATCATTTGCTGGCCATATAATATGTGCTCTTCTATATGTTATGTTGTCATGTGCATTATTTGTTTTGCACATCTTCTTTAAATAGGATTACTTAGTGTCAGTGAAAATTAAGTGTAAGGCAACATGTATTGTGTTAGTGATGTTAATTATCATGTAGGACTTCTGAGTTTAGAGCAACTTTTCATTCATTCATATTTCATACTGAGTCCAAACATTATTCGTAAGTCAAGGTAGTTTTTAATGAGGTTATAAAACGTATGCTAACATGTTAGGTGTTACTTAGGACACAGTACAATTACATAGTAACACAGCATACATTAACATGCCATTTAATAATGTGTACATTTCTTTTTAGAACATCATGGTGATGAGGATGATGAGTATGATGAGGATGACGCCACAGAAGAGACTGAAATACAATCATGTGACCATGAAGAGGTGCCAATAGAAACTGTTGTACCGCCAAATCGTCCATCAACTTCCACATACGATGCAATTGTAGCTTCAGAGGGAAAAATAGTGGACGCAGAAAATCGTCGCCATTCAGACATGATGACAGTGCTGGAAAGGATGATTGGACTGCAGGAAGAAACAGTATCACAATTGGCACATCTCCACAGAGTCTTCATTGAAGTGCCTAAACAGTTGCAAAAAATCAACACCTCATTCGAAGCATTAGTTGTTCAGCAAACACAAGCTAATTACTGGAGAATGACTAATGTACCACAATTCAACACCTCCCAGCCAGGATCTGTTCATGCAGGTCAGTTTTCACCACATTCATCTGATATTCATTCACCAGGCCCAAATGTTACCGGTCAAGTAGCAGACATTGCTGTGCAGGTTCCTGATGACATCCTACCGCTGCCATCTGTACAAATTCAGCAGCAGACACCTACAAAGGAGGCGACAAAAACAAAACAAGACACACATGAAACAGACCAACCATCACTTGTGCAGTGTCTACCAACTTGCTCACATGTGTCACTGGGCACAAGCCCTGTCCGTGAACAGTCACTACCCAAAAGCCCTGTAGGTGAGTCGCTGCCCAAAAGCCCTGTAGGTGAATCGCTGCCCAAAAGCCCTGTAGGTGAGTCGCTGCCCAAAAGCCCTGTAGGTGAATCGCTGCCCAAAAGCCCTGTAGGTGAATCGCTGCCCAAAAGCCCTGTAGGTGAATCACTGCCCAAAAGCCCTGTAGGTGAATCACTGCCCAAAAGCCCTGTAGGTGAGTCACTGGCCACAAGCCCTGTAGGTGAGTCACTGGCCACAAGCCCCGTAGGTGAACAGTCACTGGCCACAAGCCCTGGCCGTGAAGTGCCAGAGGCCACTCAAAGTGGCTCTGTTGTGCCTAAAGTTGGTGGCAAAAGAAAAAGGAAAATTCAAGAGACAACAAGCAGGCCTGTTACTCGCTCGCAAAAGGAACAAAAAAAATAAATGTTATAATTCAGAAAATATGTCTTTGGCCTTGTTTTGTTGACTTCAGATTATCTAATTACTATTGTATGTATGCTGAAGACTGTGTTGTTTCCAAACTTTCAACTATGTTCTTGTACACGTGAAGTTTTGGAAATGTTAACACTCATAATTAATTGTGTTATAAATATTTATGTTGTAATCGTCTGTTCAGTAATGGTCCACCAGGAGCCAGTTGCTAAGTTTAGAGAAGCTGCCATTGACTTTGCAGCAAAACATTGCATTTGGGTGTGTTAATTGATGTAAGAATTGCATATGCATATTAGTCACATGCAATTATTAAAACACCTAAGTAAGTGCAAACATCTTTCTTGTACGTGTACAGCAGGATTATGTGTAAATTATTACTTACCTTTGCCTTGCTTGGCCATTGTAATTTTGTCCTTTAATCAGTTGGGTGTTCGTTTCTATAACATCTCAGAATGTATAATAATATATATACACACACACACACACACACACACACACACACACACTGAGTGAGTGTGAGTGTGTGAGTGTGTATATATATATATATATGTATATGTGTATATATATATGTATATATGTGTATATATATATGTATATATGTGTATATATATATGTATATATGTGTATATATATATGTATATATGTGTATATATATATGTATATATGTGTATATGTGTATATATATATGTATATATGTGTATATATATATGTATATATGTGTATATATATATGTATATATGTGTATATATATATGTATATATGTGTGTATATATATATATATATATATATATATATATATATATATATATATATATTACTATATAAACTGGTATACACAAACTAATACACTTCATGCTTCCTTGTGAAAGCACACTATTTTAATAATACAGGCCTAATGTTTGAGAAATATCCTAAGTATGAGACTCTAACAGTATTGTGCTTAAACAAATGTTTATTACTTCATTCAATCATGTTTCTCACCATTTAAATAGGTTTCATACAAGGTATACTTAATGCCATCAATGTTGTGTGTACTCCTGCAATATAAAAAAAAAAAAAATATTATATATAAATATATATATATTTTTATAAGAGATATATTTATATATATATATATATATATATATATATATATATATATATATATATATATATATATATATATATATATATATATACACACGTATTTAAACTCATGCAGACAGGGAGTTAACCAGACTTTCACATACACACAGAAATGTAAGCGGGGAAAACCATTTCTTTTTGCAGGTGTGTTTTTACTGATATGCCTGGCTAAGAAATATTTTCACACACTGGTCTTTGTTAGTTTTCAAAAAAACACTATGTGAACGCATTCACAGTCTAGGGATGTTTTTCACAAACGAGATAAAAGAAGGAGAAATGTTTCTCCCACAGTCCCATATCACGAACCACAACTGTTAACCCAATTAGACAAACAAATCCAATTGGCGTTTGAAATAAGGAGTCAAAGTAGTTAGTTTTGTTGACCTTGACAAGGAAAAACAGGAGTTTGTTAGCCATTCAGCACATTCATTTTGATGAGCAAATAACACAGACCTGCACACAGCTTTTGTGCTACTCAGACATGGCTGATGAATTCGTTAACAATATTAATCCCCTTTTAGGGTATAAGTACATGATCTGTGAAGCCATCTTGAACAGTCGCGGACAGAAAGCAAGCACACGCCAAATCGATGATTTCATTCGAGCAAAATATCCTTATTACCAAGACCGTAAGCATGCACGGAATTTTAATTCCTCAATAAGATTCACTTTATCAAGTAATGACTTTTTTGAACGTGACCAGGATAAGCTACAACACACCTATGGTTTCTGGAAGATTGCCCCGGAAAAACAATTTATCCTGAAAGACGGCACTTATATTGTCGTGAAAGGCATATTTATTCCTAATGGCAATAGCAATGTATCCGCTACTACTGATCCGTTTGAATCGATACGTGCTGCAATATCTGCAGCCTCCATTCCTGAAACCCACATTGTACAAGAACAAAAGTACTATGATTATGTACCAAGCCTTTCAGCTGAAATTGCATTGGAATGGGAACCGGAAGAAATGAACCTACCTCCCGACCAATTATTTGAAGAAAGCAGTGGCGATTCCTATGAGCGCATCCTGGAGGAGATATGTGCCATACTGGATTCAGCGGTTGGGTTAAGCGTGGATGAAAATGGCTTGCATTTCTGGAGCGACCAGTTGCAGCCAGGCGAAGAGTTAATTCTAGAAGAATGGTAAATATAACAATCGTTATGCGTTGACTCTGCGTTTAAATTTTTTTTTTTTTTGTAACCACCATTTTCACTTTCAATGCGTGGATACAGCGTAACATTGCAGACTGCATAACATGTAGCGATCACAAACAAATTGTTTCCTAATACAATATAGTAGGACCTGAAAGAGTAGTACACATTGCTGACGGAATAAATATACGTACTTTCCTATCCCTTTAAACATATTAGCAACATTTTTCCATTACTCTAACACATACCTGTTTTGTTATCATGCAACATCTACAACATTGAAAACCGGGTCCACCACGTATGACGTGGGACCCTTGTCATGGGCCAAGGCGTCCTTAAAAAGGATTAGTGATGTAAGTCCCGCCCCCAAGCGACGTGCGCGCCTCAAAGCCTATTGGCTGTCATGTTTTGTTATAGTAACGGTAACTGCAGTGTGTGATGCGTGCGGCTCAGTGTTTGTAGGCGTACCCTGGGCGTTAGCCGAATGTTAATTGAGTGGGAGGAGTGTTAGCGTGCGTTTCACGCTGGCTTAACATGACGTCACACGTATTGCATTTGCTTTCTGTTCAAACACGTCTGTTTAAAAAGAATACAGATGTACTCGTTTAGAACGAATGTAGTTTCGTCTTCATTGTATTTGAAATAAAGATGTTATGTTTACTGGTATTTTCAACATGTATTGAACGCACAACGTACGCTTTGTTTTGCGCATGCGCTAACAGTTAGTGGAGCCAAGCGTGAAGTGCGTGCGCACACAAAGATGTGCGCGCACATCTTTCAGTATACAGGCAACGTTCACTTCTTATACATAGTTATGCCTGCTACAAATTTAAAGAAACATTACATACTGATGAACAGTTTTACTTCTAACATATAAGTGACTGACGTGTGTATCTACACAATCATATAGAGCTGCGTAACGCGTTGTCACGGATGCATATCTAGTAAGGTGCCATCTTTGACCATCATGTGTTTGCTGTATTTCAGAGATGTCGGGGAAGATACAATCGGATCAATGTATGATTTCAGAAGAGTCTACCTTTATATGAGATGATTGTGAGGAGGAGCCACCGACTACTATACTACATATGGAACTAATTTTATATTGCTTGCAGCGCTTATTAACAAACAATTAAAAATGTGATACCCTTATGCCTATATTGCATAAGCACTTAATTAACATAATGATGTTGCAAAAGAGTGCCTCATGAATTTTTATTGAGTGTTCTTTAATGACTACTAACATTTTATGACATGGTGTGTTTTATATATAACAACCATTCCCACTCTGCTAACACATTTGTGTATTATAATATGTAATGGAACGTATGACTGTCGAAACTATGTAACAATAATAATAATAATATGAGCATGTTCATGTATAGGGCTGCTAGTTGTACGCAGCGATTTACAGACACATGTTTCAGCCTGAGGTCCCTGGCCCGTGGAACGTACAAATGTTTTTTTGCCGCATGAGGCACAGGGAGATAAAGTGACTTGGCCAAGGTCACAAGGAGCCCACACCGGGAATTGAACCAGACTCCCCTGCTTCAAACTATCAGTGCCAGTGTGTGTCTTTACTCACTGAGCCACTCCTTCTCCCAATGTAAAGGACACTTACAACCAAGTAGCCATTTATTTTTAAAATCTCTTGTTACATGGGTATGTAGATAAAATGGTTTGGGACTGTAGCAAATAATGTTACTGGCCAGATGTTATGGTCCCCTCCAATGCATGATGTTCTGAATATGACATCACCATCATGTTATGAAGTACGTTTCTGTGTATATTTCATTAACCTAACTAACTATAGTTTACTGTGTTTATTAATCGTTTAGAAATACATAGTATAGTCAATATGATGATATAAGCTACCATAATAAAGCTGGTGTTATCATTTGTCGGTGTTATACATGGATCCTACACCAATTGATAGAGACACAAACAGTTGTCTTAAAAAGTGTGTCTATGCTAGTGATGAATGTGCTCCCGTAAGTAAACAAATAAGTACAGTTATCCCCTTTTCTCCAACCACCTCTATATTACATTAATGGAAATTATAAGGAAACATACATAAAATGTGATGAAATGTGAGTAATCATTTTGTAATACAATGCACATGAAAGCTCAAGAGTAGCTAAATGTATATACATGATACAGAAAGTACATATATGTAACATTTGTGTTTAAACCAATATGTTGGGTTTTTAGTGCCAATAATTATAGGAAGATTGAGGTAGCCACATCTTATGAGAGATGTCAGCAAATATACATACCATGATCAGTCATACTGGAGATATACCTATAATGCAAAGGAACAATATATAAATTACAAACATTGACATGCCATCTTCAGTACCGTAAACAACACAGCAAAGTGTGTATTTGGTGTTAAATGTACAACACCATGTATATTTCATGACATTCAAAATGTAAATCAGCCTGGTGTACACATCATATGGATGTACATGTTACACTGCACCAATAACATTGTATGTAAGCATACTAGAAGCATGAATGATTATGGGCATAATATGTGTTTTGTCTTAGCATAAGGAATAACACAATGCTAAAATATTATTGCTTTGTTACCCAAGTTGTATTCACATACACACAACTAAAGTACAATTGAAGAGGGATTATATAACCTGTGCAACAATAACATACCGGTGCCACATCCCTTTGTGCACACAGCAGAGAAAAGAAAGGTGTGAAACCCATATTCATCTGTGTCCTAACAGAAGGTTATATAAAGAAACATTATTGTTAATATAACATAATTAAACTATAAAAGTAGTACTAGGAACATATGAGTTTGTACTTACAAGAAAAAAATGAATTGATGAGATTCTGTCGTGTCTGGCCACCACTGGCTGTTTGTTCATTTTCAGCAGCTACATGGGTGGGATGCTCGTCTACCAAAGCCTCAGCTAGGTCTGACTGTACATTGTGCCTGAGTGCAACATTGTGCAAAATGCAACAGGCAAGGATAATATCAGACACTTTTTGAGGCTTGTATAGAAGAGCCCCACCAGTTCTGTCCAGACACCTAAACCTGGTCTTGAGTAGGCCAAATGTCCTCTCTATAACAGATCTTGTAGATATATGGGCTGCATTGTACCTGTCCTCTGCTTCAGTTTGAGGGTTTAGCACCGGAGTCAAGAGCCACGGCCTAATTCCGTATCCTGAGTCACCTATAATGAATGGAGCACACATAAGCTGACATTAGTGATCAAATTGTACAATGCCAACATTCCTAAATCAACATGTGTTTTGTGTTAGAACATGTAAATATGTACTCACCCAGCAGCCAACCAGGTTCAAAATGTCCCTCTTCGAACGCATGGAAGACTGAAGAGTTCCTCAGGATAGAGGAATCGTGACTGGAACCAGGGAACTTGGGTACCACATGCATTATCCTCATCGTGGCATCACATACCACCTGTACATTGAGTGAATGGTAGTGCTTCCGATTGCGGTACACATGCTCACTCTGACTAGGTGCAATCAAAGCAACATGTGTGCAATCGATTGCACCCAGCACAGATGGTATCCCTGCTATATTATAAAAGCCAGTCCTGACTTCCAGCCACTCTGTTGCCTCTGTAGGAAAATGAATATAATTCCTAGCGCGTCTATTGAGTGCATAGAGAAACTGGGTCAAGGCCCGCGAGAATGTAGATTGCGAGACCCCGCCCACTATGCCCACAGTTGTCTGGTATGACGCGGAAGCAAGATAATGTAATGAGCACAGCATTTTAACAAGCCCAGGGACTGCACGACCTCTGGCTGTGAAAAAATCTAAATCCCCCCTTATCTCCTCATAAAGAGCTAAGATTGCTGCTGAACTCAAACGATAGCGACTTACAATCTCCTCCTCACTCATCCCATCTAACAGGGTTCTCTCCCTGTACAGACGCGGACGAGGCACAAGTTGTCTCCTCTGTCTTCTCCTCTGATCTCCTGTCCCTCTACCTGTCCCTCGGCCTGTCCCTCTCCCTGTCCCTGTCGTATCCGCGTCACTGTCACTGTCCCTCGGTGTGTCCCTACCTTGCCCTATATCATTCTCTTGATCATCAAGCATGTCATAGAAAAGAATGTTCCTGCGTCTCCTAAACATTCGCAACATTTTGAAATGAGTAGCTGTGAATGAGCAGGTAATGTGCGTCCTTTAAATAGGTATGTGATGATGTCAGGTGACATAGTAAAATGCAAGGTGTTACATTAACATAATAAAGTACTTCTGTGGCAAGCTGTGTGCACTTGTTGTTCTAAGTATTTGTTGTGTGTATTCTGCAGGGAATGATGATATTTGGCAATGATGTGACGTGAAGCTTTGTACAAAGATTGCTTGCAAATAAATAGTTGCATGTGCAATGCATGTAACACTTGTGAACGCAAGAGTCAGTCATGTAATGAGACAAAAAGGCTGAGATTGACGTGGGAAAAGTTTTGTGTAACATGTGTAATTATCCATGTTATTGTGACATGTTGGCAACAATGAATAGTCGTGTGCATATGCATGCATTTGTGTAAGGAGGATAGTTGGTATAGAATGAGTTTACAAGGTGTCCCAATGATGAATTACTGTACATGTGTGTATAAGTTAGGTTGAAGTGCTTGTAATGCAACGGTTACAATGTAAACATGCAATGTGATTGAGCGTCCAATAAGTGACGTCATGAAAATAGGGAGGACCCAAAAGTATATGTAAACATGAGAAGACAGATGTACATGAACGTTTAAAGATGCGTGTCACATTACAAGCATTGTGTAATGTAAAGGAAGATGAATATACTGTGTATGTGTGACATGTGTGACATGTGTGACATCATGTAAATAATTGACGCTGAGTTGAGTAAAATGTGTGATATGATGTGAGGTTCTCCTTTAAGAGTGTAGTATAGTATTTTCCCTTGCCACATCATCACATGATGAGTAATGTGACCCGCAAATGCTGAAAACATGTAAAAGTCGAATGTTATGCAAATAAGACACATCAGCTGTGACACAATGCAGGGAATGCCCCCACACTGTAATGCAAATCCCCCTTGTATTGTGAGCAATGAAACGTAAACAGTACTATACTGTTATACGTCCCCGCTCCATTGACTTCCATTGATGTACAGAAGATGTTTTTTTTCTAAGTGCCGTTCCGGCAGCCTTAGCGATCGTTCTCCCGTCCAAACTGCCAACTTTAGTTGGCGGGAGAAATCGGCCATAACATCTCAATTTCGTAGTGCCGATCAGCCCCGATAAGCTGTTTTTTTTTGTTGAATCCAGCCGATTTAAAAAAGTGGCGATCAGTGTCGAAAACAGGCTTATCGGCAGGCGACTGGCCATAACCAAATTATCGGCTCCGAAACCTGGCGATATGAAGCACTTATCGGCGCTTACTGAATCTCAAACCCAATTTTGGCTATAACATGGCCATATTTCCCTTATCAACGCTTACTGCATGAGGCCCAATGTCCTTTAACAGACAGACTCATTGTTATGAAAAATACTTCCAAATATATGGAATAAAACATTGGTAACCTTTGCTTTATTATTGCAAAGCTATATGCAGAATTCCAAACCTATTTTAACTTCAGAGAAGCTTCAATCGTCCAAGGTAGATGTTTATAGTGAGGATATGAAGTTATCATACCATCCACCAACAGACCAGATATACTTGAGCTGTTGCATAAAGTGTACCCAGGCTTGGAAAGTATGACAAGTTTTAAACTGAGTTAAGCCAAGCTTCTTTCTTTGATTTAAGCAGTTCAATACAGACCATAAAATAGATCAGCCACTATACAAGTGTGATATATGCCAAGCTAGTCAGCATGAACCACACAAACCACCTTTGCATCCATTGGATTTGCCTCAATGACCATTAGCAAGAGTTAATTTAGACCATGTTATTCTAAGGGCAGAAAGACTAGGGTACATCCATTGCAAAAGCCATCATCAATATGCTACTGTTTTGGGTTACCTGAGATATTGGTGACTGACAATGGAATGCAATTTACAGTGTGGGAACAGTTTTCAATAAAAACTGCACTTAGTATAAGTGGTCTCAGAGAAAAGACGATAAAGACTGTAAAAAGAATGCAATAAAAGAATGGCAAGAGGTAGTTTAGAAGCAACTTTAACAAGGTGTCTTTTCAAATGTCGTTTTACATTACATGGTGCCATAGCAAAGTCACCGGCAGTATTGCCATGAATTCTAAGAACACATTTGACACCTTTAACCTAAGGAAGTAATCAAGGTGAAAAAGAGGCAAACATTGTCACGCTAAGCTGAGGAAATAATGTGTAAATTGTATCCATGCTTGTTGTATGTTGCTTACCACAATTGTGTGAAATTTATTGCAAAAATAATAATAAATTTTTATTTTTGCTTGTATCGATATTACAAAGTCCATAATAAGCTTTAACTTACAATCAATCAGCTATGGGTGAGGAAAACTGTGAATAGTCTTTAAATACAAATGGGATTATTTCAATACCTTAAAGCTAGCGCTACAGTAGTCCGCTGTAAGCTTGTATAGAAAAAACTTTAAGCAACTGGCTTAGAGTCTGTACAAGTTGTTCCATGTAGACTATTTTTGCAGGATCTTTAAAAAAGTTAATGCAGTATGTTTGGGATAGATCGGGCAACGTGCGGGGAGCGCGCACGCAACTTTCAACAACATGCCCATCACGTGCCCGGCCAGCTCCCGTCTTTTGTAAGACTAAGCTGTGCCGCAGCAGTAGGACTGTAATCTATATAATACTGTAATCTATATGACTATAACATGGTAGATTTATTTTAATTATGTTACAGTTGCATTCTGACAGCCTGTGGAATCTCAGAGGATGACCTGCAGGGAGGATGCTAAGGCCTCGTCGATGCTGAGTGTGACTGTGTGTGTGATGGCACACGCAGCGTAAACAAAAGGCGGTTCCTCAATGAGGATGGCCATAGTATGCGCAATGATTTTTCGCGCTATAAAATAATTTGATTTTATTGTGAGACGGCTGGGTCACGTAAGCGTTTCGCCCAAGGAGAGTGAACCAGTTCTCTGACGTCATCAGCCACACCTCCTACACACCTCCTATGACAGGGTGAATGAACGTCACCAGTCCTATGCCTGGCAGACCTATGTTTAGGTCTGCAGTGCAGCAGTGACCAGGTTAATATTCAGTTGGGAAGTTCTTGTCAATTAGTCTTGTCCCAGCTGCCTCATCAAAGAGCTTTAAAAACCCCAGGCTGCACACACATGCAGTCTGTCTGATCCAGTGAGAGATACTGAATTGCTGAGGGAGAACTGTTGCTAAGGTCTGTCTTCATTATACTATTTTGATGAACTGTTTGCTGTACTGTTACGCTGGAACCTAAACAGCTCTTGTAGGGAAAAGGGCCAAGCCCCGCTCAGGACTTATTTTCTTTTTTATAAGCTGAAAAGAAGCTGTTTTGTTTTTGTGTGTCATATTTTAAGGCTCAATAAATTAGCCTTTGCAAGAAACCCACATGTGGTTGCGTGTACCCTGCAACATATGGTGTCAGAAGTGGGATGTTGAGAGGCCCCTGCAGTTGAATGACCACACACACAAAAAAAAATCAAAGAATTTTTAAAAGAGTTTCTGTGCGAGCAGACCAGGCAGCAGGGACTGTTAATGCAGGAGCAGGCCCAACTACAGGCAGAGAGAGATGGAAGACTATTTCAGTTAATGCAGTTGCAAACCCAGCTCCTAATCCAGCAGCAGGCAGCACAGGATGAGCTGATGGCCAGGTTGCTGACCCAATTCCAGGGGTCTGCCAGTCCAGAGTTTGCAAATAAGCCCCCGGGCCTCCTGAGGAAAATGACTCTGAACAAGGATCCAGAGGCTTTTCTACTGACGTTTGAAAGAGTTGCCGAAGCCAAAGGCTGGTCTTCAGATCGGTGGGCAACCGCTTTGGCCCCGCTCCTCATAGGAGAAGCTCAGGCCTCATATCAGGGCCTCCCAGCGAATCAGGCAATGGACTACAAACAAGTAAAAGCCGCCATACTGGATCACTTAAGTCTGACCCCAGAGACCTAGCGGCAGCAGTTCCGGAACCTGAAGTACACCTCTAAGATGAGACCCGGATCCTTGCTCAGTGGTTATTGGACTTGTGTACTCGATGGATACAACCCGAAGAGGGCACTAAGGAGAAAATTCTTGAGCAAGTTGTTTTGGAACAATTCCTACAGGTAATACCCCCTTCTGCACAATCTTGGGTAAAATGCCATGCTGCTGAAACCCTAGCTTTGGCGGTCCGTCTCGTTGAGAACTTCCTTGGGGCCGAGGATCAGGCGAGTGTCTTGGACCTGATGAATCCGACTCCACCGGCACTTGCGGACGCCCAAAGAGGGAGACCGGACCAACAGGGAAACTATGGCCCCTCCATACACAACTGCCAAGTGCCACGAAAGGAGCAGTCCTTCCAGCAAGGGAGAGGTCCAAACGCCGGTCAACGCCGGGACCCTCATCCACTTCCTGATGTCGGCTCATCGCCAAATGAGAGGAAGTTCAGAGGACGTCACCCACAGGACCCATCGGATGCAGGCGGCACCCTCCTGCGAGGGAACCCTCTCCATGTTCTGCCTGCGGAGAACAAGGCCACCGGCATGTGGACTGCCCCAGATGGATTGTTCCTTCAGCAGGACAGTCGCCTCCACCTTCCCCAGAGAAAGTTGCAAGCCCTGGCTACTTCCAGCCCAGATTGGGGGTAAAACCGTCCAGGCCCTTGTAAATTCAGGCTCTGGAAAAACGCTGGTCTTCCAGGTACTGTTACCGCCTGACGTGCTTTCCTTTGACTCCCCATGGAGTATAGAGTGTATACAAGGCGATGTAAAATGGTATATGACGGCCAAAATCCTGCTACAGGTAAAGGGTCAGGAGGCCAGGATTGAAGTAGGAGTCGCTCCTTGGCTCCCTGCCCCCGTTTTGCTCAGCCGTGACTTGCCTTTCTTTTCAAACTTAATGGCTCCAGTCTCTCAGGAGGAGCCTCATTCTCTGGCTCAGGAGAAACCTGGTAAACTGTTCCCCTTCTCGGCAGACCTGTTCCCCAGTGATACTGGGTTCCAAAGACTCGGAGGTAAAGATGCTGTGACAAACAGGACTTTTTGCAGAAATCTGGGACTCAAGGTGGCCATACTAATAGGCATAAGTCCCAAGTATTGTGGAAAGGTAAGTGCGCGCTGGCCATCACAGATCTCCTATGGCAATCTCTCTTAAGTTCTGCTCCCCGTCTCCCGTGATCAGCGGGGCTGGAGAACACTCACAAACACATAAACAAAAGAATGGGGGCACAAAAGAAGAGAAAATCACTTAAAAGTACAAAAAATATATAAATTTATATAGGCATATATTAAAAAGTACACAACTTACAATAAAAATAGATCATGTAGATCCTAACACATCAAGCTAGTGAATTTCAAGACAGAAAAAACCCTTTCCGGATAGCAGTTGGTAAAGCTGAGGGGAAATTGTAGATAACACAGCTGCATTTATGTGAACAATGCTGACAGCATATGTTAGCAAAAATGAGGAGTTAAAAAGGGGAGAGGGGGGGAATATTACCAACCCAATCAGAATCTTTACACTAATGAAATGAATAAAAAGTGCAGGATCATCTCCACAAAGTTGTACAGTATAAACTGACCATAATGTTAATACATATGTCATTTCATATAAAAAATAAATAAATAAATACACATGTAATTTATCATAGTGCATAGTGATATTGCTAATTTGTGTGCGACATGTCCTGAATGCCAGCTAACTAGTCCGAAGGGCCAAAAACCAGCTCCCTTGGTTCCTCTACCCTTGGTGAGTTCCCTTTCAGAGGATTGGTGTAGACTTGGTAGGGCCTCTGGAGCCTTCTACGAAAGGACACAGGTTTATTCTCGTAATAGTCAACTATGCAACAAGATATCCTGAGGCGTTCCCCCTGAAGACAGCAACGGCGAAGCAAGTAGCCAACAAATTGTTGGAGCTGTTCTCACGGTTGGACTCCCCCAGGTTATGTTGACAGATCACGGAACAAATTTTATGGCTAAACTGATGCCGGATGTCTTAAAATTACAAGAGGTCAAGTCTGTTCAGACATCGGTCTACCATCCGCAGACTGACAGATTGGTAGAAAGATTTAATCGAACTCTAAAAGGTATGCTGAGAAAATTTGTAGATTCAGAGAAGAAAGCCTGGGATGAACTTCTCCCTTTTCTGCTGTTTGCAGTGCGGGAAGTTCCTCAGGCCTCCACGGGATTCTCTCCTTTTGAATTACTGTATGGCCGCCAACCTCGGGGTATCTTAGACCTCCTAAAGGAGTCCTGGGAGGAACAGCGGGTCCCTTCTAAGAATAGGTTATTTCTCCCTTGCACCAGGTTGCTGTGTATCTACATTTTACGTTTGTGTGTCTGGGGTAGCGACGTGTTTTATGTGTATATCAGCCCTTCTAAGAATACCCTGCAATATGTATTAGACCTTAGGAAGCGCCTAAATGTGGTCGGCCATTTTGCTAGGGAGAATCTTAGGTCACCCCAGGACAGTCAGGAGAGACATTACAATCAAAATGCTCGCATGAGAGTGTTTCACCCGGGAGACCAGGTGATGTTATTGTTACCAGTTGTGAGAGCAAACTCCTAGCCAAATGGCAGGGCCCATTTGAAGTACTCCGCCACACGGGTGATGTGGATTACGAGATCGCTCAACCAGGGTCCAGGAAGGGTAAACAAATTTACCATGTGAACTTGCTGAAACCCTGGAAGCTGCAGCGGTCTCTATTCATCCACCCGGTGGAGGAGGAAACGGACCTTTGTCCTCAGCCCCCACGGGGAACATCTTTGGTGACGAGAAAATCCCAATGGGTAGACAATTGTCCTCTGAACAGAAAGGGGACTTGTTAGAAATAATTACACAATGTAATGATGTTTTTTCTGATTTACCAGGGCAAACTAATTTAGTTTCATATGTGATAGATTCAGCACCTGGGATAAAAGTACGTTCTCGTCCTTACAGGTTGCCTGAAAGCCGTAAGGCCCTGGTAGAGAAGGAGGTACAAGAAATGTTACACTTAGGCGTGATTGAGGAATCATGCAGTGAGTGGTGCAGTAAACTAGTTATGGTCCCTAAACCCGATGGGAAGGTAAGATTTTGTGTGGACCTCCGAAAGGTCAATGGGTATCCAAGTTTGACGCATATTCCGATGCCAAGGGTGGACGAGTTAATTGACGCCCTTGGTAACGCGGAATATATATCCACGCTGGACTTAACAAAAGGATACTGGCAAATACCTTTAGAGGAAAAGTCCAAGTGCAAAACAGCCTTTGCCACTCCCATGGGTTTATACCAGTTTGTGACAGTGCCATTTGGACTGCATAGAGCCCCAGCCACATTTCAGAGACTCATGGATAAAGTGCTGAGACCTCATAGGTCTTATGCCACAGCCTACCTAGATGACATTGTCATTTATAGTAAATACTGGCGGGCCCATCTAAATAAGCTGAAAGCGGTCCTCAAGTCTCTAAGAGAACCAGGGCTCACAGCCAACCCTAAGAAATGTGCCTTAGGTAAGGCATAAACCAAGTACTTAGGGTATGCAGTGGGAGGTGGAAAAGTAAGGCCACTAGCCGATAAGGTAGCTGCCCTGAAAGAAGTTCCGACCCCCCCCAAACAAAAACGCAGGTACGCTCCCTGTTGGATTTAGCAGGATACTATCGGAGGTTAATTCCTAACTACTTGGAAGTTGCAGCCCCACTAACATACCTCCCAAAAAAGTGTGCCCCTGCACAAGTGGTATGGTCAAGGGAGTGCCAGAGACCCTTTGAGGAGGTAAAAAGGTGTCTATCAGAGGGTCCCATCTTTAGAAGCCCAGACTTTATCGTGCAAACCGATGCCTCAGAGATAGGGCTAGGGACAGTGCTCTCACAACAGTTTGAGGGAGTGGAACAGCCGGTCCTTTTTCTTTGTAGGAAATTGTTCCCAAGGGAAAAAAACTACTCAGTAATTGAGAAGGAGTGCCTCGTAGTAAAGTGTGCAATCAAGGCCTTGAGGCATTACCTGGCGGGAGTCCATTTTACGTTGGTAACAGACCATGCTCCATTAAACTGGTTAAATACTATGAAGGACTTCAGTGCGAGGTTGACCAGGTGGTATATGGCCCTCTATCCCTTCTCGTTTGAGAGACAGGCCTGGAAAAGAAAATGCAAATGCTGATTTATTTTCTAGAGAAGGGGTTGATGGTTGGGCTTCAGCCGTGCGTGGCCCAGCCACACACTAACAGGGGAGGAATGTGACAGAGTGATTGAACATCACCAGCCCTATGCCTGGCAGACCTATGTTTAGGTCTGCAGTGCAGCAGTGACCAGGTTAATATTCAGTTGGGAAGCTCTTGTCAATTAGTCTGTTCCCAGCTGCCTCATCAAAGAGCTTTAAAAATCCCAGGCTGCACACACGTGCAGTCTGTCTGATCCAGTGAGAGATACTGAATTGCTGAGGGAGAACTACTGCTGAGGTCTTTCTTCATTATTTTATGAACTGTTTGCTGTACTGTTACGCTGGAACCTAAACAGCCCTTGTTGGGAAAAGGGCCAAGCTCCGCTCAGGACTTATTTTCTGTTTTATAAGCTGAAAAGAAGCTGTATTGTTTTTGAGTGCCATATTTTAAGGCTCAATAAATAAGCCTTTGCAAGAAACCCACGTGCAGTGGCATGTACCCTGCAACACCTCCCCTTTGCGAGGATCTGTAATCCACAGATTGCTCGGCTGACAGTCTTGCATGGCACCATGAGCTCCATCATGCCTGCACCATGGATTCAGCCTAACAGGTAAAATGACTAGGACTACAAGCCTCTAAAAATTACTATCAATGTTGTAATAGGCACTGCGGATATGGAACCCTTTGCCCAGGTGCACACTTCTGGATATTGAAGTTCCTTTCTTGAACTGAAGGCAAATCGGGTGGCACAGTAAGCCATGCAGGGGAGATTTCAAGTATACTGCTTTATTGCACCCAATGTCCTCACACAACAGGTGGTGGATTTGAAAGCAGCAAGACAAGTATATCAAAGATTGCAGATGAAACCATCATTGATATACTGTACAGTAAGAGGGTCCAGTCCCCCATATATGGTTCATTAGAATACAGGTACTGTCATGATACTATCATGAGATATTGAGGGGCTCATTCACTAAACTTTGATAAGTGGCTTAATGCATGTTAAATGCCCTTAAAGCGCAATATTGCCTGTTTTGCTATTCACAGCTTCGATAACAGGGCAGTATCACGCTCTAATGGCTTTTTTTTATCAAGCATGAACACTCTGGCAAAAAATTACTGTACAACAAGCCAAAAAAATCCCCATATTGCTTTTTTTTGCCAGAAACTGCTTTCACTAAGCAGTGATAAGCATATTGTACTTTTACATTTTGCAACATTTTGTCACCTGCTAAAGATATTGTAAGATGCATAAAAACATTTACTTTTGTTTTACTGCGTAGGATTGATACCAGATCCCCCGTAGACCCCCGGGAATGTCATCTTAAAGGGAGAGACATCACATCTTTAAAAAAAAAAAAAGGAAGTTGGCACAGGGTTTACTACAACCAATCAGATTGGGGGTGTGAAATGTGATGCCTCACATGGAATATCTCCCAATCCGATTGGTTGTAGTAACATGTGATTGTTTGGAGCAACATGTGTTTTGGTGATGTCATCTTAAAGGGAGGGAAGTATAACCTTGGCTGGCTTCCCTCCCTTTTGATGACGTCACATCCTTAAAAAAAAAAAAAGAATCTCTCATCTCCATCCAATTGGATTGGGGTTGTACCATCTGACACTCAAATTTGATGTCACAGGCCTTATTTAAGGCCTGTCCTATCTCATTTGTGCTTAAAAAGCCGACGGGACAACATCCGCTCCATTGAATTACAAGTAAAGAAGACAGAAGACTGAAGAAAGAATAGAAGAACAGAAAAACTTACCAGAAGTTGAGGAGCAGTGCGTCTAGGATGAAAAGGTTCCTGCTGCAGTTGAAATCGGAGGGTGAAGACATCAAAGATAAGAAAAACATTGATTGTATATATATTTTTTATTTTTTGGTATTTTCATTGGATTTAAAAAAAAATTAAATTGCCCATTGACTGCCATTGTGCTTATTTATGCCCCTTTATGGGTATAGAAATGCACAGAGACAAGCAAAACTATTTCTTTGCAAATGCTTGTTTTTCTTTAATTGTTTTGTATTATATTTTTGCTGATTCTTTTTATTTTATTGTTTTGGATTAATGGTTCATGTTTTTATTTAACTTTTTGATAGTGGTTCATTTTTTTTATAACATTTGGATTTGCGGTTCTTGTTTTTATTTAACTGTTTTTGTTTTGTGGTTGTTTTTATTTAAATGTTTTGGTTCTGTGGTTTGTTTTATTTAAATGTTTTGGATTTTTGTTGATTGTTTTTATTTAGCTTGCCCTTTTAGTGCCATAGTTTCAAAGCATGCCTATATTATATGGACATGGTTTAGCACTGTGACAACCAATGGATAGCGAGGGTGGAGGGTGGGGGTAGTTGGAGGCCATTTGTTTTTTGTTTTTTAAATTGTAATGTTCCTGCCCACAGAGGACAGGGAGGATGGAGAGGAGGACAAGGATGGCCTTCATCCTGGTGGGGATGGAGGGTGGGGGTAGTTGCCCTGGGGATGGTGTTAGGCCTCCTGGGTCGGTAGCGGGGGAGGGAGGTTTACCCTTTAATTACTATAGCAGTTACTAACCGCTAAGCTGATTAAGGGGTTAGTGGCCATTTGTTTTGTTTTTTTTAATTGTAATGTTCCAGCCCATGGAGGAAGGGGAGGACGGAGAGGAAGACGAGGCTGGCCTTCATCCTGGCAGGGTTAAGGAGAACTTTTATTTATTTAATACTGACTGGTTTGATCTTTAATGAGCAAATGTAGTATTAACCATTTCTGGATAATAGTAATTGTGCCCATTGTATGTGTTGGGGCGGGTGGGGGGTTCAGGGGGTGGGTTTTGTATTTGTAAGTAGTAGGTATTGTAATGTTTATTGGGGGTAGAGGGATTGGGTGAAAGGGGTACTTGGCCCAGGGTGGGTGGTTAGGCCTACCGGTGGGGTAGAAAGGGGGGGGGGGAAGGAGGGTTAACCTCTTCATTATCATAGCGGCTACCCCTACTATAGTAATGAAGGGATTAAGTCCTCCCGCAATCTTCCCGGTAGGTTCACTCACCCCCTCTGCCCCCAGTAAGCAAGCTTGTGTGTGTGTGTCCAGTGCCTTAACCTCTTCATTTCCTTAGAGGGTTCTAAGATAATGAAGCTGATTTAATCTGTTTTTTACTAATAGTGTACAGGAGCAGGGGGTCTCCTGAGCTGGACCGCATTAATTTCAGCCTTGGGGACCCCCATTGCTTACCGAGTTATAGGCCACGGTATTTGGTGATGGTATCTCCTGTGTGTTTAAATCTCCCGCATCACATGACGCGGGAGATTTAAAAATGATGGGGATACCGGCACCCCATACCGGGCCTGTAACTCGGGAAGCAGGGGGACCCTGAGGCTGAAATTAATGCTGCTCATTTCAGGAGACCCCCTGCTCCTGTACATTAGTATTACAATGAATATTTAAGCTGCAAAGTCGCCTGTAAGAGCCATGCATGGAGACGCAGTGTCTCCGTGCAGCTCTTCCAGGCTGTAGTTAAAACAAAAACTTTTAGCGTGATAACACTTAGAAAAAAAAAGAAAAACCAAGTAGTATGATCTTGAATTTTTTTTTTACCGAACTTTAAAAATAATGTGTTTTTCCCTGGTGATTACTGTTTTGACCCACATGTTTTAGAGTGCGATAAAACAATGCAAAGTCGATCGACAATGCACTGATTTTATCAAAGTTTAGTGAATAGGCCCCTGTCTTTTAATCAATCTGGGTTTAATGTAGCCACATTTTGAATTTTTTTTAAACAATATATTGGGTTTATAAAAGGTCAAGACTCTTCCTGGGTCTGTCCAGAGATTGAAAGAGGACTTCATTGGTGGGTTATCCCTTATGGTCCACTAAAAGTACAAAATTTGTTTTATTGGGCTGATGAGATTAGGGCAGTTGTTTTGCCATAGATGGGATTAATATATGTCTTTCTTGACATCTTTATAAACAGAATCTTTCTATGTTTACATTCAAAGCATTCTCTTGAGGGTTCTGCAAGGTTCCGAGGGGGTGGCTAAGAAGATATTTCACAAAAGAGTGATTTACTAAAAATAAGACAATCCAATGATAACCTTGATTCTAAAGTATAAAGTTCCGATATCTGTAATCGCTGTAAGGAGATGCATGCAGTGAGGCCAGACACGTGACATATAGAAGGTAGTCAAGGACAGATATCCATTTGTCACTCAAATTTAGGAGCAGGACAGTCATAATTAGCCGAGTTATGTCCGTCCTTCATAATTGCCTGAATCGATTGATATGACTCACGTGTGTCTAAGTATTAGAGATAGGAAGTTATAAAAATGTTTATATATTGAGGCAAAGAGTTAAACATATTTTTTAAGAGTTTTTATTCTCTGTCATAAAACTGTCAAACTAGCAGCCGATTTACGTCAGGGATGGGCTTATGTGATTTCAATGGGAAAAAAATGGTATATATAATGGGCTTGCCCTGGAGCTATGAAGTTATGGAGTATGAATTCAGAATTGAGCAGAGGTGTATTTTGAACAAAGCACATGAATTCTCATATTTCACCAGTGACCTCTCTGGGGAAAACCTATGGGCATATGGTAAAGTATTGTATAGGGATTTTTATTTTATGTTTTATCCTGTTATTTTAAGAAACTGTTTTGAATTTACTGTAATTGTATGTTCTTGTAATGATCTTTTTTATGTAATCTGAAGCACTGTATTGTTATATATATTAAACAGTTCTTTAAAACATAATGCTTTAGGGCTTTGAATGAACTGTTGCACGCTATAGAGAAAGTATTTACATTTTCAGACACATTTTGCTACAACAGATTTGTGTGTGTTATGTACATCATTTTTTCGATAATAAACCGGAACCTGAGACCCTAACAGATACATTCATTTACATATTTTTGTAAAATTCTTGGGTGGTGGAAGCGTATAGATTTGATTGCAATTGAGTGAGGGGTTAATATTAACTAATTGAAAGTACAGTACTTTGTGGAGGAGAAAGTTAATTTGTCCAGAGTAGCTCTGTGTATTAACCCAGGTTGCATTGCTAAATCATGTGCTCACTTGTGTGCAGTTCATGACAGATTTGATATGGGGACGGTCTGAGGGGAGATATTGTTCATTTGAGGGACCTTTGCGAAGGTGAAAAGTGGGACAGCTTGCGAGCTGTGTATTAACCCTTGTCCCATATGCAGGTCACATGCTCACAAGTATACCGTACGTGACAGGTACACAAAAATGTTTATTTGGTTTCAGGTGTAAACCATTATCGTTACTTGAAATGAGAACAATATAATATTGCAGGTACATTGTAATTTAATACTTATCCAGGGTAGTTTAACAATATTACAAATTTGCGGCAATACTATGGTACCACACATTAACACACATTAATAACCCAGTAATACACCTAAGCGAGCAGGACTTAGAATGCTTCTGGGTTAGGTATAGAGAGATAGATAGATAGATAGATAGATAGATAGATAGATAGATAGATAGATAGATAGATAGATAGATAGATAGATAGATAGATAAAATGGAAATATTACTGTGTGCTCGCCTTTTTCACATACCGTAACTTAAAATGTGTATGATAGATAGATAGATAGATAGATAGATAGATAGATAGATAGATAGATATGTAGCCGGGACCCTCTTTCCACCATTTTAGGTTGTTATGGGTGGGTATGCTGCAGTTAAGGAACACTCCGATAACGGAGGTTCCGCATAAGGGAGCCGCCATGTTGTGGTTGACGTCAGCGCAGACTTAGCCTAGCAGAGGTTGCGCATGCGCAGATCGAGGCTGAGGAAAAGCCCGCGAAGGAGGTAGAGCACGACGGGTCCCAGCAGCCCCCGCGGGTCCCCGTGATGCGCCCGGTCCAATGAGGTGCGAGGCCAGGAGGAAAAGAAAGTGGTTGCGCGCACGTGAGGGCAGAGTTTGGTTAGAGAGGAGAGGAGAAGGAGCTTCGGTGTGGGGAGCGCAGACTTAGCCTAGCAGAGGTTGCTCATGCGCAGATCGAGGGTCAGGAAAAGCCCGCGAAGGAGGTAGAACACGACGGGTCCCAGCAGCCCCCGCGGGTCCCCGTGATACGCCTGGACCAATGAGGTGCGAGGCCAGGAGGAAAAGAAAGTGGTTGCATGCATGTGAGGGCAGAGTTTGGTTGGAGAGGAGAGGAGGAGCTTCGGTGTGGGGAGGCAGACCGTCCCCTACCTAGGCCGCATGCCCCAGGCCCAGTTAGGCCCTGAGTCCCCGTAGAGACAAGCGGAGTTAGGGACTGGCCATGGTTAGGTTCCGGTTCCCTTTATTGCCACACTACATCCGGTTCCGAGACACTTCAATATGTGCCCTATGGGGGGAGTTAAGGGTTTCTCCTTTACAGGCCTCGAGCATGTGCCCATACAAAAAGAGGTGGAGATAGACTTAAACTTTTAAACCAAAAGGAAATGTCTTGGATTTTCTGTATGGAAAGCCTCCATCCACTTGGCATCAATGTGGATTGGGAATTGGCCCATTTTTTGTAGATTTCCTCATTAGAAATAATTATCTACGATTCATATTTGTACTATATTGTGATTCCCTTTACATTATGCTTATGGCATTACTGTCACTGCTTTGATTATTATAGAACAGTTTTGTCAAGCAAAGTTCATGACTTCCTGCTCAGTGTGTTATTAATGAACGCAACTAGAAGTCAAATATGTATACACCTGTTCATGGTATTTAATACAACATTAGTGATGAACACAGTTATATATACACCCCTCTCTGCATTCTCTATTAATATTATGATTTATTATAGTTCCCTTTATCTTGTTCCTATTTGCTATTCTTGTTTTAAGTAGACATGGGATTTAGCTTGCAATTATGTCACTATGTATTTTGTCTGTCAATATATACACTCGGTTTATATTGATTTTTAATATCCTGACTGATTAGTTATCAGTCAGCTTTTAATCACTATTAATGTGTCATTGTCTATGAATACTTTTTTTAGTCTTCATATGTCATACTGCACTTCACTTATTTTTGATTTATTATTATTTTATTTGTTATATTTTATGTCTGAACCCATTCTTTTGCATATGTTATAGATGTTTAAAATGTACATGTATTTTTTTGTTAAGTGTGACTCATTTGTGTCATGCAGTTTTTCTATCATTATTTTTTCATTATTAATATATATTCTATGTGTTTTTGTTTTCTCTTGTACATCTGCATTCTCCATATGTCAGTTTTGCTGTGGCAGCTAGATCATTTGTTTCTGTCTCTTCTTACACTATGGCTTGAGACTTTATTGTTTAAAGTTGTATCTCTATATAACCATCTAGTGTATGTTTAACAAATGTATCCGTTTAAAGTTTGCTATCTGGTCTAGGTCAGTATTCATAGTCCTACTTTTTATCTACAGCAGTGTGAGGGTTAAGATCTTCATTACGTTTTGCAAGAGCTAAGACCTTTATTACGTTCCGTATTCATCAACTGTAGGGACTACGTAGCAGTGGGGAGGGATTATCCACACACGCACGGGAATTTTGGGCTATTTAAAGTCTGATCTAGCTGCCACAAATCACTCTTTGATAAAGTAGAAAGACGAAAAACGTCAGAGGATTGATCTTCATGTTTTTTTAACCTTGGCTGTCATGCCGCAATAAAGCTTTTTCATACCGCACGGTGCCTCCAGCCTGATATTATCCAGCAGTGCTCAGAGTCCCTTCACTTGCTTACCTATTCCCCAGGGGAACTGGACACGGGGTGGGATCACCCGGTAAAGGGAGACGGGAGGGTGAGCGTTCGGCGAGACGCCGAGAATAGTGTCTCCTCTAGGGAGGGACACCTATTGGTATAACATATATGGGTTATGCAAGTAAAGTTAATTGGTTAAGGGATATTGCTGTGTGTGTGTGTTATGTACATAAGTCCTGCGAAAACCCACTTCCCCTCGGGCGGAAGCTATCGCAGGTGGAGGCGCTGCACCGAGTTATAGGTATTGTGTGTACCCCAGGCTCTCCGTGGCAGAGGCTCAGACCCTGTGAGCCTACAGGTAATACAGCATATGGTAGTGGCCTGTGTTCGCTAGGAACCAGGGCGATAGATAGATAGATAGATAGATGGATAGATAGATGATCTCCTGAATTGTACTGTTCTATAAAGTTGCGCCAGCATGTGCTTTATCGTGCTGCTGTCCTTTAATAGAAGGAGAAGCAGTGCAAATACCAAACTGTGAATTGTAAAGAAATCATGGTGTCCAATTTTCACTCGCAGTTGCTTAATAAAAGTGATAATTGGACACCACGATTTCTTACATGTATTGAGGTTTTATATGCAGAAATTAGTGAGTTATAAAGGAAGATATACAGTACATGTCACGGTATGGTTACAATGTGATGTGACAATTGAGAATCACACCAATGAAGGTCTTGGAGGAAAATACGTTTGCTTCTCTACCCTGCTCTGCCTTCATTATTGTAATATAAATGAAATATAACAAATTTAGGGAATGATTGGGAAACTGCCTTCACTGTCATAGTAAGAACTTCAAATTCTGTATACTAAATTAAGTATGGAAAGCAAAAATACTTTTCTGGTGCTTGGACAATGATAAATGAGATCAAACCCCTTAACAATGTGATCCTGTGGAATCCGTCTTGTCAGTCCAATCCACTTTGCTGTAGCTGATTTTCCAAAACTGCATACAATGCTCACAGGAGATATATAGAGAGAAGGAGACAAAAAACAGGGGAAGGCGAAAAACCAAAGTGCCACAATGGTGTATTACCTTGGATAATTGACACTAATATAAAGTGGAATAACCTTGTACAGGCCAATTATGTAATTACAGGATGATTTTAATAATGGTTTATCCAAATAAGAACATATAAAAAAACAATGGATAACATCAGCATGATGTTTAGGCAATTGCCTTCTATTCTATCTGAGTTTTGCTGTGTTGATGAGTAAATTGACGCAGTTATTATTAATGGATCTAAAGAATTCCAATAAAGTGTCTTCTGGACCCCTCCATATGATGACCACATCGTCGATATAATGACGCCATAGCACCCGATTCACGCCGAAGATGTTATCAGACCATATATTATGGTCCTCCCACCAACCCATGAACAGGTTGGCGTAGGTCGGCGCAAATCTTGCGCCCATGGCTGTACCTATAATGTGTAGGTAGTGGTCACATCATACCAGACTGTATTATGTCCAAGGATATATTTAATCCCCTTTACAATGAATTCGATTTGTGTTTTAGCGGGATCTCCAATTTTCTTTAAGCAATACAGTATGGTGTCACATCCCTGCACATGATCTAAACTTGTGTACAGGGATGTGACATCACTATAATAAAGCTATCCTCCCATTCTAGACCCTCCAAAAGTTGTAAAATTTGAGTTGTATCTTGTAAATTGGATACCATTCCCTTAACATAAGGCATCAATATATTCAGAAAAGTTTTGGGTCAAAGACCCAATCCCTGATATTATGTGTCTTCCGGGGGGATTTTTTATATCCCTTTTGTGTATTTTTGGAATATAATAAAATACTGGTGTTATTAGTTGTGGTGTGTGTATATGTATTCATACTCAATTAGGAATGGACATGATCTTTACATATGTGACCACTATATAATGATGCTGCGTGGTGCAGTGAATCATACCCCTGAGGAATCCAAAGCCTGATGAAATGCATAGGGTGAGATACCTATGCCTTGTGAGAACCCGTAGTGGAATAACTACAGTACACACAACCCTTACCTTTTTTGGTGCCAAATCGGACTGGTGAGGAGGGAGAGTTTTGCGTGTCTACTGTGTAAGCGAGAGCGGATCCGAGTTGGAGTAGGAGCAAAGTTTAAACAAAGACTGCTGTACACTGCTGCTATAAATCGTGATTTGAATAACGTACCAGAAGAAATAACTAACACAGCACCGACGGATAGACGGATACTGCGACAACGATTGTCGGTGTATGCAGAGGAACACCTAGGAGATCCTCAGCTTAACACAGGACGGTGAGCAGTGATGGTAAATTGCAGCACAACAAACAGAGCCCATGAGTAAGACTGTGTGAATCCGTGTTACCGGTACAAGCACTCACAGATACAGCACATATACAGCACATGTATCAACATCCTTAATGGAAACTATCACTCATGATCAGATTTAAGAGATTGCATCAATCTGAAGAGAGGTAGTATCTATATAGCTATGATTGAAATATCTCCTGTACTTATAACAAAGTACATACTGTAACATCTTTAAGAAGAACTCTAACTAAAGTAAAACTCTAAGCTTCCACACATAACCAAATCAAGTGTGTGATTATACTCCATTTAGTCTGCCAATACTTTCCTCAAAAAGAGGGGATTGCACGCTAAGTGTTTTTTTTAAAATATATTTGGGCCATAGTGCCTTGTATGAATTGATTAATAATCCGTTGAGGATTAGGACATTTGGAAAAACAACAATTTTTTGTACAACTCAGTGGCTTTCATTATTTCCATTTAGCCAAGTTAATCAATTGGATTTATATGCTGTATATTTTATAATATTAATTGTGTATTGAGTATTGCGGGTTGATTAAGCTTAATCAAGACATAGGAATAATTGTGTATAAGATTCCTGGTTAGGAGTTACTCAATTGTACTTATTGTATTTTTTAAATAAATTTGTATATGTTTATAACTGCATATCTAATTCTTTTAGGAAACTCAGTATACCATTATAGCTTCAGATCATTCATCAGATCCTTATTCATGCGCCAAGGTGTGAAATGTAACAGGTAAACTAAATCCATGATAGCCAGTGAAACATTACTTTTTGCAAGTAATCTTGAAAATGCAAAGTATGTTATTCTATAATGTTAGTCTGCCTTAGGAGATCAGATTTGTGTATTTTTGTAGATCTTGTACAAACAATCTGTGTCTATTTAGAGCAATATTTACTTAAGGTGTCTTCTTGCTCCTATGGTGTCCTATGGGTTCGGACAAAGGAAAGCACTACTTAGTAAATATATAGCCCCAGTGCCTTTTGTAATTTTCTCTGTTTACTGGAAAAGCTCTTTCATCCTGGTTTCCACTACTTCACAGCACAAGAATGTCATATTATCAACACATCACCATCATACATAATAAATGTTATAAGTGCCGTAACTTCACATTATTATCCTAAAGCAAATTGTAATGTTTACTTTAATGTCAGTAATATGATACGGTAAAATAAATTATGATGGAGAGTTTTCTTGGGACCTAGAAGAAAAAAGAAAGAACTATCTGAATATCAAGTATGTCTTATTTTTGCTGATTCTCTCAGCTTTTTCTTTTGATCTGTAGGCTTTACCAGAAGAGATTTTTAAGCAGCATAAGAAATTGTCAGAGTTGAAATCATGGAGCTAATAAGCTCTCTATTTGTTAGAGTGCAGATTGCATTTTGCTGTTGCCTTTTTTGAAACTTGATCTTTGATATGCTGGCTTGTCAACATCTAATCCTTAAAGAGAAGTGACTAGCGAAAGCACTTTCACACTTTTTTATACAGAACACCATAAGAATGACTATATAAACTACCATGAAAAAAAAACACAGGCTTTCTGTCTGGATGGGGTAAAGGAATTGTGCCTAACAGAAAATAGAGTATGTAGCGCACTTTCCCCCACCCAATGAGAGATGTGTAGCTACGGTGTGTGTGTTGCTGTGCAATACCTGTGCCTCACAGGAGGACTGAGCCTCCGCTGCTGGGACCCTGGGATGTATCCTGGAACGATGCTTGGTTGCGCCTCCACCTGTGCAAGATTCTATGGTACTGCAACGACACACTTTATTCGAGCAAATACCCGGTATGTACCTGGCAGATACCTGGAATGCGCCGCTCCTCACCTCTGACAAGCCCCGTTGCATTTGCCTTCCCAGCCTGGGTTCATGCCTGGCTGATGGGCGGCTGATCTGTTAAATGATAATGATTAGGATTTAATAGGCTGCAATGCTTCGCGTGTCTACCAGATGGCATAAATCCATGAATTGTAATACAGTATATATATATGTACTGTGCAGTATTGCAGCCAGCGGGAATAAAATGCTTCAATCCCTGCTGGAAAATAACTCAATGCACTTGGGCAGAAAACAGTCACAAACCTCAATACACCCGGGTATACCCGAATTCGTGGGACTAGCCGAGCTCGAATAAAGTGTGTCGCCAGTGTATAGAACAAGCATGTCAAACTCAAAGGCTAACACGGGCCAAATAAACAAGGTTTAAGTTTATGTGGGCCGCAAAAAAACTAAAACTTAAATTTTCATAGAAACGTAGGTTTATTTTGAAAAGTACAGTGTGTGTGTGTGTGTGTGTGTGTGTGTGTGTGTGTGTGTGTGTGTGTGTGTGTGTGTGTGTGTGTGTGTGTGTGTGTGTGTGTGTGTGTGTGTTTTGACCTCACTAACCGAACAAAAAAAAAAGCCAGACATGAATGACTTCTGAACCCATTAACCAGTGTCAGGATGCCCCCTCTTAACAATTTCCAAAGCAGCAATCCCGCCTGGGATCTTACCTGATCCGCAGTCCCTCAAGGTACTATACTGGAGGGGAGGTGTTCCCTACCTGTCTTCCGATGTCTCCCATGTGAAACTTGAGAGTCAGATCTGGAAGAAAAAAGAATAGGTTATTTCGGTGTAGGTATAGTGAAGTTAAGATAAAACAGAGAGAGGGTGACAGACAGAGAGAGGGTGGGAGAGAGAGGGTAGAAGAGAGAGAGAGGGTGGGAGAGAGAGGGTGGAAGAGAGAGAGGATGGGAGAGAGAGGATGGGAGAGAGAGAATGGGAGAGGGTGAGAGGATGGGAGAGAGAGGGTGGGAGAGGGTGAGAGAGGGTGGAAGAGAAAGAGAGAGGATGGGAGAGGGTGAGAGAGGGTGGGTGGGAGAGAGAGGGTGGGAGAGAGAGGGTGAGAGGGTGGGAGAGGGTGAGAGAGGGTGGGAGAGGGTGAGAGGATGGGAGAGAGAGGGTGGGAGAGGGTGAGAGAGGGTGGAAGAGGGTGAGAGAGGGTGGAAGAGAGAGGATGGGAGAGGGTGAGAGAAGGTGGAAGATAGAGAGAGGGTGGGAGACAGAGGGTGGGAGAGGGTGGGAGAGGGTGAGAGGGTGGGAGAGGGTGAGAGGGTGGAGAGGGTGAGAGGGTGAGAGGGTGGGAGAGGGGAGAGCATGGGAGAGAGAGGGTGGAAGAGGGTGAGAGATGGTGGAAGAGAGAGAGAGGATGGGAGAGAGAGGGTGGGAGAGGGTGAGAGAGGGTGAAGAGAGAGAGAGGATGGGAGAGAGATGGTGGGAGAGAGATGGTGTGAGAGAGAGGGTGGGAGAGAGATGGTGGGAGAGAGATGGTGTGATAGAGAGGGTGGGAGAGGGTGAAAGGGTGGGAGAGAGAGGGTGGGAGAGAGAGGGTGGGAGAGAGAGGGTGGAGAGAGAGGGTGGGAGAGAGAGAGAGAGAGGGTGGGAGAGGGTCAGAGAGGGAGAGAGAGGGTGGGAGAGGGTGAGAGGGTGGGAGAGAGAGAGGGTGGGAGAGGGTGAGAGGGTGTGGGAGAGAGAGGGTGGGAGACAGAGAGGGTGGAGAGAGAGAGGGTGGGAGAGAGAGGTGGGTGGGAGAGAGTGGGTGAGAGAGAGAGAGGGTGGGAGAGAGAGAGTGGGAGAGAGAGAGGGTGGGGGAGAGAGAGAGGGGTGGTT